>NW_028321883.1:982500-1140000 GCF_036245765.1 Copidosoma floridanum | reverse complement strand
CTCACAACATCTACCTTTTTTCTAAAGGCATAGTTGTCACACATAATATCTTAAAACTTTATTATTAGACATTTACAAAACTGCTTTCGTAAAAAAGTAAAATAGCATTGAGATTGAAAAAATTTTTTTTTTCTATTTTGAGTCAAGAATAATCTTTGAAGAAAAAAAACAAAGAACATAATGTTGCAGCAATTGAAAAAAATGAAATGAAAACAAAAAAAAAACATTTGCAGTATTTATTTAAAGTTCAATAAAAAGATGTAAACTTGATAAAATTTGCAAATTTTAGAGAAATAATAACTCAATTTACAAAAGTTGAATATGAATATTTTTAAACTTGAATAATGGACTGAAGTGTTAGCTTATCAAAAAAAAAAAAAAAAGATTATTATCTTAAAAATTTTCACGAGTTACTTTCTTAGAAAAGCTTCTTACATATTTTTTTTGTGGTAATAAGTGCCTATGTACTTATGCCAATAAGAAGTATGTATTATAGGTATGAGGCCAGAAGACGAATTAGCAGTAAAAAAGAATGGTTTTTCGAAAGAACTTCATTCACTGATGCTATTAGTTCTAGATTTCTAACCAAAGTGACTTTATCTACTGTTTACTTGTCTGATGGCTCTAAACGTGTGATGCATGGTTTTCTAACTGATTTTCTTAATGAGTACATAGGCCTTTCTGGTATTTTGATTATGCACTAGTATTTGCACTTATGGAGTTTTCTCAGTAACTTGTCAATATTTGATACCGAAAAAAAAATCGTACTGCCAAATAACATTAGGATCGAAAATCTAAGCCTAGGAAGATATCCTTGTAATGTATAGAAATTAGGTTTATAATAATCGGAAAATCACAATGTGTTATTATGTTTAATGTGTCAGACAAAAAATATATAATGATTCTAATTTTTTGGATCTCACTATTTCATTTGTTTAGACACTAAAACGTTGTTCTAGTATTGTAAGTTTAAAATTCTTGCAACTTTGAGTAAAAAAAAAAAAAAAATTGTCAATTCATTTATGATACTGCTACTTTTTTATTTTAAACCATTTGCATCAAATATATTTGATTTTTTTTGTAATGATCACATCGAAAAAAGCAGCCCAGAAGTAAATGTTAAAAAATAGTTCTAATACCAGTTCTAGCCAGAAGACACGGCTTGTAAGTGGGCAATTTAACTCAAAATTTTCGACATCGAAGGTTCATCTGTCACCATATTTGAATGAAAAAAATTACATAATGTATGTATTCTAATTTACACATATTTACATACGGTGGTTACAATTTTTGTTTTTATCTTTTAATTTTTCATAGAAGAATCAGGGTGGTAAAGAAGTGGAGCTCTTTCTTGTCCGAATTCAGGTAATGCTTCTAGTTGTTGACGTGGGCTACGTTGAAATGATTCTCCACTACTGGCTCTTAAGTTAGGCAATGGTTTTTTTTCGACCTAGAAAGAAAAGTAATATTTTATTTTTACTTAAAACAATATCAAATTAAAGAATAAAAATTTTCAATGTTAACACGAAATATTATGAAATAGTACGGTAAAAGCAAGCAAGAACTTAATATAAGTATGACACCTTCGTTTTCTCGCAAAATTTACAAGAGTTTATTCATCAATTTTATATTAAGCTAATTAGACGTACGAACACTAATAATAAGAAATACATGTATGCGTATATGTGTAATCTTGGACTCTTACGTTCCTTGGCCTTCTTAAGTAAGGTTAAAACGTCATGCATAAGTGCGCAACAAAAAAATAGTATGAACAAACGTCATGAAGGAGACACAAGTATAAGTTACTTCTAAAATACCTTTGAAAAAATGAAATTTTTATCTTGAAATCCAGTTAAAAATGATAATTTGATCATGATTCCGTTTCCTACTAATCAAAGTTTGGATATAGAATTGACATCTATAAAGTGAGGAAAAAACGACATCCTAAAGTAGTAACGTCTAAAATAAAATAAATACTGTTAATTTTTTTACTTTTCTATTACAAATTGAATCCTATCAATCATCACTTTTCATGCAATTGAACATTTGTTGTTAATTCATGAGCTAATTTAGATCCAAGATTGAAAAAAAGGGACTGTCTAAAAAAGTAACTTCTCTATTGACTTCAAAGGAACTGTTATGTTCAAACTTCTAAGTGATAGGCGAAACTTGCAGATGTTTCCTACAAACAAATAAATTTAATTTTTATTCGTCAAAAACCAACCGTTGATCTAAAGGCCTTATTTTATTTATTAATCAGAGCTAAACATGTTTTTTATGATTGGATTTTTTCATTTAGAAAATATTTGAATTTTGAGCAGAAATCAAATTGAAAACAACGTTATGCTTTATTTGATTTAATAAATACAATAAAACAAGCGAACTTCAAACTTCAAAAGAATGCAAATTACAATTTTTTGAACTGTTCATAATATTTTTAACAAGTTTAATTTTTCTTTGCTCAACTTATTTTTATAATCACCGGTTAGCTGATGCTTGCGTATATGCAGTTCCAATATCTTTTATGGGTGATCAAAACTAAAATGGATGGTTCTCTCTTTCTTGTTCTTTTTTGTTGTACTTATTAGGCAAGTCTATAGTGGCCTGGATTGCTCAGGTTCTTGTCACACAAATTTGTGACCGAATTGACTCTTACATTTCCTTAAAATGTAAGGTTTTATACGCAGCTTAATCACTAAATTATGTTTATATTTGCTTTAAAGATGCCAATAAATTCACTTTTCAACCTTTACAGTTACTTCATAGCATTTGTTCTCGATTAATACAAGAACAATCGTGCTGCTATGAACATAATACAATTGGTGGTAAAAATCACTGATCTCTCGAATTTCACGTTTTTTTTACAAGCTGATTTAAAAGTGTGTAAGATATTCACTGCATGTAGCACGCAGTCAAAAATTTTGTAATTGCAGATTGCTTAGATTTTTGCGTGTATTAGTGCAAATTATTATTGTATGAAGTACGTTTTATGAGAGTATATAGAAATTTCACACATAGTTCACAGGTTGTAACAACTAACAGCTCTTTTGAGAAGTAATAAATCCTAGACTATGCTATAGTAGTGGCAAATACCTTAATGTTTTAAAATTGATGATCACGTTTTATAATTTTAGAATAAAGCTAGCCGTTACAACGTAATAAAAATCAGTACAGGACATAAAATGTTACAGATCTATGAATTCAAAGTACCAGGTTCAATTCATGAAAAAATTGTTAGTTTATTAGTTTAATTGCTAGAAAAGCTAACAGACATGTATGATGCCTCCTCACCAATTCTCATAACTGCTTAACCAGTGAGAGTTACATGGAATAAGGCACATAAGTTTGTCATTCTCTGTATATTTTCTTATAGAAGTAAGTAAGCAATTACAGTTGACAATAAAAAGCAATATAATAAAATAAAATATATAGCATTAGCTATCTTCTAGCAGAAGATATAAAAAAAAAAGTTGTTGCATTTAGTAGTGGTGTACTACGTTTTAATGCTTCAATTTTTTAAAGACTTAGTATAGGTGTTGGTGATAGTAGATATAGAGAAATCCAAATGTGTGAATTGGTGATGGAAAGGAAAAGCTATACCTATACGTATATGCATGCAGCTGGTGACATACCTATATCTACTAGGTAAACGTATCGCTTCTCTCGTTTTTCCTTCCTGAAAGTAAAATAAGCTTCCTACAGGCAGTTAATCATTTAACCAGAAACTGAAAAATAATTGTCAGGTTATTAAAATTTTTCCTTCCTTTTTTAAAAAAAAATGTTATAAACACTAACAAATTACTACTTTTCATAATTAATAAGCGAGCGCTTTCACCCCAATGACCCAGTTCATTAAAAACTCTTCACTTATGATAAATGAAATTATTGAATTATAAAAAAACGCATTTACCACAACAGCACAGTGTGCTTGAATCTTTTTTTTTTAAATAAGTGATATTATTAACTAATATATGAACGCCTTAACCCATACAACCCAGTGCGCTGAAGTCTTTTTTTTTAAATAACTTATATTTGTTATTAATCCACAACCTTATTAACAGTCGCATCTGTCCTGACGTTTGCCTCATATCGAATAGGGACAAACAGTTTTTTATTTTTAAAGGCCCTTTCTGATTTACACTGTGTTACTTCTCGCACTTTCTTCCTAAAAGCAAAATAAGTTTTGAGAATGTAATCAATCATAAATCTCACAACATAAATATAATTGTTAACAATTAATACACAGCTTAACTGTAATAATACAACAAGGCTTCAATTGAATCTTAAGCTTCCGAACTATACTATGAAAATAAGTACATTTTAGTCCCTCTAAGTCCCATGCGTTGGTAGCTCAGGTTCCTAGCGATTTGTAGTGTGTTATCTTTTGCGGTACTGGGTTCAAATTTCGCATGGAACAACACAATTGTTTTTTTATTTAATTATTTTTTTCCTAATGCAACATGGCATGACATTTTTTACGCTTCTTTTTCATGTATACTTACACATTAAGTATTACCTGTAACGAAAATTTTTTATTGAATTCTCACAACTTAAGTATAAGAAGATAACCCATTAAAATAAAAAAAAATTTTGAGAGCATTAGTGAACTCTAATCTATTTCTTGTATTTATGTAAATATTTTGTAAAAGTGCTTTCAAAGCAGTTGTTATGTTATTGGTTTCACGACCTCTTAAGATTCACACAATCTCACCCAGTGCATCTAGTTGTTGCGCATTGTGCATGTTAGGGTCCTTGTGAGAACTTGCAGCTAAATGTACAACTCAAAACATCCGTATATAAGTGCCATTTTGAACGAAAACATCGTTTGTATAAAACCTGTCAAACCGGAGATTCATTGTTGAAAAATGTTCTATTGTCACTACAGTAAGTATATTACACGTTTTAAAATGTGGTCGTGAATTTCAGTCGTTTTAAGTTCTAACACAAGTTTTTAAATAAGTTTTTATAAGAAAGTTGTTTAAAAAAAGTAAGGTCATTACAGATTCGTTTGTGGTCACACCTTCGATAAGTAACTATTTCAAATGCACGTCCTCTCTGTAGTGTTTGCAGACTTGAAACAGGCACATTAGACGTGACCTCATCATGTGCTCGTTTTTTATTTAAAATGCATGTTAAGTAATTTGTGAATTTATTAAAAAAAACTCCACTGAAACAAAAAAATAATGTAAGCTACTGAGTTATTTATGCAGTGACATAATAAAAACTGCGAACTTTTGATAACACCGTTATCAATTGAAGCATTAATTTTTTAGTTTAATTGTTCTCTGGAAGCACTTTGATTATAAATAACGCTTGTTTGACAAAGTGAATTAAAAAATATAATGAAATTCTCAGCAACACATACAGATCTACGTAATAATGCAATATATCTATCACTAAATAAATTCTAATCTAAAGCATATTAAGAACCACAACTTGGATTACGGAGCATGACTATTCATTCATATAATCATTAACACATATCTCATATTTCGCTGTCATACTAACATCCTCTTCAGGATAAGAGATCTACAATTATAACCAAATAAAATTTAGGAATAGTTTAACAAAAGTTAACTATCAATTTGTACATACAAATATTTATAAAAACAATAATATACCATGTAGGTGCCAAGACAACACGTCACTAGGATATCAGTGGCGCTTAAAATTTTATCCAGAAATTAGAGCAACTTAACTTAATTACAAAAGAAGTCATGTTTTCAAAATTCAAATATATGATAAACAGAAGAAAATTTAGTCTCAACAGTCATACAAAGGCGGTACAGACATTTAAAATTTGAAAGTAAGTTAAGAACGGTACACACACTAAATATACATCAGAGGAAAAAGCGAGCATTTAAGGAGACCCTATACCGAGGATATAGAAGAGGTATGGAAAATTGTATGTAAATAGTTAGTAATAAGTATGAAAATTTTACGTCTTTTAATTATAGTAATCTACAACTGAAAACTGTTGTATAATTTTTTTTTTTTTTTTTTTTAATTTAACGTTCTTGTTAAGGAAAGGAACGAAATTTGAGTGGTCAGATACTCAGCAAAAAAGCTTTGAAGAGTTATAGGGAGAATATTATGTAAATCACCTGTATAAGCTCACGTCGATTTAAGTAAGCCATTCATATTAACAAGAGACGCATCTAATATAGCTATTAGGGCCGCATTAAGCCAGTTAAACCAGGGGAAGATCGCCCAACTGCGCATACGTCAAAAACTCTAAATAAAGCTCAAAGAAATTATTCTACAACGGAAGAAGAATGCTTAGCAGTAGTTGTAGCAGTCTAATATTTTTGACATTTGTTATATGACAGAAAATTTATGGTTTACGAAGATCATGAACCACTATCCTTGATAAAGTCTATCAAAGCTCTTATTTGTAGGCTAATTAGATGGAGATTAAGACTTTTAGGTTATAGCTATAATTATAAATACAAACTTGGTAGACTTCATACTAACTTAGACGCCTTATCAAGAAATTTAATAGAATTAAATGGAGACAAAAGTGGTAAAATAATTATCCGGAAGAAGAAATATCATTAAAAGCTCGCTTGCTACCTATAAAACCTAAACAAACTAAAACTTAATTGTGTCGTTTGTTAAGGACGTTTGGTAGAGAGAGCGGGGGGGGGCACTTGCGGGGCAAGGGGGAAGCAGCGATGAGTGAAAACTTGGCATCACCGCACGGGTCTCCAATGAGTGAGTGTTCATATACACACATCAGGTGGTGTGCACTCTGCAGTGTCTGCACTGTCTGCTACGTCGGTTACGGCAGCGTATGTGTATATTTGTAAGGTATTTGTGCTGAAGATGTAGGTATTTGATTTTTATTTGTTATAACCATGTAATAAAAATAAGTAAATAATTAACAACGATGTGCTTACGAAGATTCAAAAAATGGCTGATGAAAAAATATTTTTACCTACCTTTTCCCC
The DNA here is from genome assembly GCF_036245765.1 of Copidosoma floridanum. Lineage (NCBI taxonomy): Eukaryota > Metazoa > Arthropoda > Insecta > Hymenoptera > Encyrtidae > Copidosoma > Copidosoma floridanum. The sequence continues at coordinate 1,133,050 of NW_028321883.1, read as the reverse complement.
TATGTCATCTATCATATAGAAATCAGTTATAAAAAATCTTAGTCAACATGAAGTTGATTTTAACGTAATTGTTGATAAATTTATGGAAGGTGACGCTAGCTTAAGATCGTTTTTATTAAATGAACAAAATCCTTTTATTAAAAGAGAAACTAATGTAAATAAAATTCTTGAATTTTTATGTCACTTGAAAAGTCTCATTGAAAGTGATATGTTAAATAATTAGGACATACTCTAGTCTGTGCGATTACTACAAGTATGTGATTTTTTTGTCCTGTGTAAAAAAATTGTATTGTATAAAAATTACAAATTTAAAATTTTATTAAGAAAAATAAATATGTGTTATTATAATACCTTGTTTTGTTATGGGTACGGGTGGAACCTATGTACATATACTCACATACATATGTAAGCTTATGTTTTATACAAAAATACATAAATATCTACCATAATACTTGAATATACACTGTTTTACGTCCTGGAACATTTTGAATGTCCTGCTTCTCGCGACGTTGCCGTTGCGTTTTTGTCGAACTATTATTTAATTTTTTTATTCATAAACTAATGAGATGGTCGTCGCAAAACTTTGTGTACGTATAGTTAATAACATTATCTATGACATATAAAAAAATTGGAGACATTCATCACGCCAATTTTTTTCATACTGAGTTTTTATAAGTTTCCCCCTGAGCGACCGTGTTAAAATGACTGAACTTTAAAATTTAATATCTCGGAAACGAAACAGACGAACTCTTGAAATTTCAACAGCTTCATTGTAACAACAATAAGAACGTCTGGTAAGAATTTAAAAAAGATTCATCACAGGGTTCTATCTCTACCAAACGTCCTTAAACATGTCATTCCACTCTTAGTTTTTTCGATGATAACTTGAGGATCAGTGCATAAGCATACGATCAGTAAAAGCAAAGTTAGAGGTATGAAAGTAATGTAGAGAAAAACTTTAAAACGTTGCTCAAACCAACACCTAACTTTTTGGAGTTTTTCATTCATACTTCTAAATTAGCTCTTACTGATCGTGTGCTTATGCACTGATCCTTAAGTTACCATAAAACTTTAATAGCTCGCCAAAATATGTCAAAAATCAATCTCATTCCAATACAATTAAAAGCATACAATCCGCACCTAGAGTAAGAAAACGTCGTAATTTGTTTCACAACATCGAGATACGAAGATTTAAAAATTATTTTTTGCACCTAAAATAAAAATACATAGTAAAGATACAAACTTCAACAATATAGTAAAATTTATTCCTGGCCACATGATAATAAGATCAGAAATTAGAAGAGAGATTTCCAGTGCCTATGGTAGAGTGTGTAACTTTTTTCCTACTGATTTAAGCACCCCATCCACGTGGCGGCAAGCCAGCCGAACTATACGCCCGTTTTCAGCTGCGGATCGTTTTCATATAATTTATTTAATTAACTGTGTCAGCGAATCGTGTTAAATTGGTTGATTTCTTTGTTAATTTTAAGTCGGACACCTATGACAAGGATCCATTGATGAATGATATCACTGCTAAAGTAACGTACCATGACCACTTTTAATGCAGTTTAAATACTTCAAAAAATTTTATGCCATAATTCTGTAAAAGGACCCGCGCATAATGTATTTTCAGAGGATCCGACTACTGCCTTATACAAATTTCAATGTTATAAAACGGAGGGTGAACTCAGACGGCCCAGAAATTGAATTCATTATAAGATCATTTATTTATTTCACAGTAAAAATTTTGATTATTTACTTAAATATTTAACTGCTAAGTTCAAATGTATTTTTGGCTACTGTTACTTACCTAAATTATTATGAATTGAACTAAACGTTACAGCTGTTCAGCTGTAGCCTCTAGTTTTCAAGTGTCCAGATTTACCCTTCTTTACTTTTGTAATGCTAATAAGAAATTTAAGTATACTAGACAGATTATATAATGGAACTTGTTTACTGACAACAACATTATTTAAATATAATATTGAAACTGAAATTATTACAGGTAAAAATGAACGACAAATAGTATCTATACCAAGTTCCATCAAAAAAAATTTTGTTTCGAATGTTGGACAGCTACTTAAGTATTTTATTATATCCAGTTGCGTATTATTCGTTAATGGTACATTACAACCCTAGGGCACAAAGTAGAAACATGAGCACCCGAAGGGCGCGATTGTTGTACGTTGGTGCCCGAGTTGCGTATAATGTTTTTCTTACCGATGGCGCAAAGTGTAATTTTGCGCCCAGTAAATCACTTTGGGCCCAGAAGGTGCAAAAAACTTTTCTGCCAATGGGTCTTAAGTAATTAAAAAGACGCAAATTGTGACCTGAGGGCACAAAGCGGCAGTTGCACTTTAGGCCCATGGTAAGAAAATTGAAATTAAAATTTGTACAGCTAAATACCGCTATATACTGGGTTTTTTCTTGTATAAAGTGAAAATCGAGTAATGATAACGAAAGTCCCGATATTTAATGTGAATTATCGAAACTACTCTGGTAAATTATTATTTTCACAACTCGAATAATTTATGTTATTACAGATATGTTAAAAAAAACAAATTTACGTGATAAATAAATATGTAGTGTAACGTTAAGAAACATTAGTTTAATAATAAATATTTTACTCATTAATAATTTTCGATAGTGTACGCAATCTTTGCTTTTATTCTTACGTTTATTTCATAATGAATTACTTTTCTGGATTTGAAATATCATTTTTCAAGACATATGTAACTATTCTGATAAGAGTAAGAAGTTATTCGAATATTTAGAAAAAGAAGAGTTCTACTTTAAGGTGGTTAACTGAACTTTAACACAATTACCATTAGAAAAACAACAACTAATACTTACATTTACAAACCCTGAAGCTTTACTGTAAACATATATCACTTCGAAAGACTCGGATCGCAGTGCGTCATTAGACAGAGTGGCTAAGTACCAATAGATGTACTGTGAGGGTCATGATTATGTAGATATATTTTTACTGTTAATTGAATCAATATAACTTTCCAGTTCTTGCACGTGACGTCATATATTTATGTATTTTAATATTTATGGATTCACCTATAAGAGGGATGGGAATCAATGAGGACCCGTGGGTACGAAGTTGGATTCGTATTGCCCCCAACTCGTATTACGAGATACCTCAGAGGGGGTGTGCAGGGACGTAATCAGGTTCGTATTGCTCCTGACCCGTGGTACACAACGCCCCATGGTCTTACGATACTACTCAACAAAAATTTATTGACTCTCTTTTGTTCCTGTTGGGTGCGGTAAGTCTCTGATGCCCCGAAGTCTCTCCAGTTCGTATTGCCCTGAAGACCCGCAGGTACATTAACTCCTTTACCTAGAGGATAGCTCCGATTCGTACTGCCCCGGAGATCCGCTCCTTACCCGAGGAACACAAGGGTGGATTCACTGGTGTACGGGGAAAACTTGGAGACTGTAATAGCCTCTTCGTCGCCCGTGTAGTCAGAGAAATATTCAAAGTGAATAATATAATATAAGAAGAAGTAGACAAATATACATGTATCAATTCGCTAATTATTGCGATGTATGAAATTACAATAGTGCTTTAAAGAGCAGAGCTCCCTAGTCAAAGCACCGGACTCGTTGCTGATGGCAAAGTGATTAACATGGTCTTGCATGGGCCTTTTGTACTCTCAGAGAAGCAGCAACGTCGGCGGCTTTGATTAGACGGATCGAATGGCTTGCATATTTCGCCGAAATTCGCAACTATTGTGTGTTTTGGTACACACATAAGTATCCCATATCGTCATGTTACAGGCGCTATTACATTTATTTTATGTATTCACATTCTAGTAAATCGGATAGACGGTGTTAAGGGGTATCAGATTGAATTCAAATTGGCGATCGACAGTTGTACGTATACCTAGTCCCTCACAGCAATTGCACTGAGAATTCCCAGGTTCAAATCGTATCCTGGGCAGATTTTTTTTTTTACATTTTGTAAATTGTACTTTTCGTAACAAATACTCTTCGTCAATTCAATAGTTGGGCGATTTTCTCTGATTTAAGTAATTTTTTATAACAATATAATGTTAATAATTGGGTACATGTTTGCAAATATTTCATCCTTGTCTAGATAACTATGCAACTATTATTGATACCCTTAAAAATTATTAAAAAGTAATTTTATAACTCTTAATTATTTCACGCCATTTAAACAAAGTGGTGTGATCAACACTTTTCAAAGAGAATTATACCTTCAGCAATCCAATTAATAATTATATAAATTTTAGTTGAATAATTATTTCGATTTTTCACTTTATACAAGGAAAAACTCAGTATTTAGCAGTAAGTAGCTGTACAAGTTTTAATATTAATTTTCTTACCATGGGCCTAAAGTGCAACTACCCCTTTGCGCCCTCAGGTCACACTTTGCGTCCTTTTATTTACTTTGGACCCACGGGCACAAAACTTTTTTGCACCCTCTGGGCTCAAAGTGATTTACTGAGCGTCTTATCAACTTGCGGAAATCATCGACCGATCTATAGTTGCAGAGGGCGGCAACAATCTAAGAAGGGGGGTGTTTCATCCCGAGTTGATACAGTCGAATCTTTTTATGAGTAAAAACTCAATTCATCCATAAAATTAATACAAGACATATTGTATATATACAAGCTTATACGACAAGTAGAACTCATACGTCACTTATAATGTGGCATGTGTGTGTAGCTTTAAGGTGAATATCTCATAAAATGCTGACATATAATACGACTAGCGTCGTTGGGAGCATGTGTTTATGTATTCAATTGTATGTTACATATTTAAATGTATAAATTGTATTGTATGTATGAATAAATAGTTCACTTGCGCAATGATTGTCCATTTCTAAAAATGCATACCGATTTCAAAATTGTAATTAACACATAATTGTTTTTTATTCCAAATTAATTGTAAAATTTTCAGAAGGATTGATTGCGAAATTTGTAATTTATTCGTCAAACTTCAACTTGTATTAAGTGTTTCTTTTCTTGCTGATGCGAGCTTTGATCACCACTGATCCAAAAAAATCAATCGCACTTATCAGAAATATAAAGCACAATTGGTACTGTTTTAATCATATTTCCTAATACATGGAATCATAACATGTAACATCATCGTGCAAGCCTACTGTTTTGCTGTCAACGCAATCTGCGAGAACATCGCTCGTTGGTTGATCTAATTCAACCAAAGGCCTCTTTTACTCGCTCTGACGCTACAAAAATGCACCATCAAGAGGAAAAATTGCTCTTTTTACATCTGTCATCTGTCCTCTAAGGTTTGAGTACACTCTTGACTCCCACGACTCGCAAATACCTTATGCACGTAAGGCATAACGTGTTGGCTGAGGCAACTCGGGTGCATTTTGAGAAAATAAATAGTATCGAAAAATGCCAAGGAGCGAGGTACAACGAAGAAGTAAGCCCGCTGAAAGTAGTTTCAGCGATAGCAGAGAAAGCAGAAACCACAATATCTTACCGGCCACGAACTTATTCGTCTAGTTTAAGGAACCACTGAAAAATTCTGCACGAAGCATTAGGGAAGTCCGAAGTAGCAGTAACGGCAATCAGTGATTGATGTAAAAATTGATCAATAATAAAATTAACACTGAACCTTGTTTAAAGTGACCCAAGTAAATAGTATTAAAAAGAATAAATTATTTTAATAAAGAAATACATAAATTAAAATTATCCACATTACTTAAATTAAGATTTCTACTGTACCTAAAAGACTAAATAAAGCTTACGAGCTAAATCCTAGGAAATCCACGACTGACATAAAAATAAAACGGTTAAGACTTTACTCTAAACAAGTCAGTCATACAAGTAGAACGTTTTTTTTTTAAATCTTCTTCCACATATCGACAAATATTTTTGTTGATGACTTTTTCATGCGTAAAGTGGTGTTTCTTTAAGTAATAAATATTTTTGTAACTGTTGTTGGAGGTGTCACACGAATATACTTTTCGAAGTTTGTGCTCGTTCGAGCGTTTTGTAAAATTTTTTTTACACTTAATTATTTCTCCACAATGGTGACATGTTTAACTTTCTTGTGTATAAATTTTTATCTGTTCGATTGAAATATAGTTCAATAGTAATTACTAAGAAGTCATTTTTGTATCTTGAAATGCAATGACTACTTTTTTAACACATTAACTTCTAAAAATAAAATAGTTTTAAATACTTTGCAGCTGTTCAAATTTTCATGTGAACAATACTTTTTTGAATCCCTTGATGCTTAAATGTCAAAATTTTCTTTCCAGGCAACCATTTTTATTTTCCATTTATTTTTAGAATTATTTTATTTAAATTTAAATGAAAACATTTTTTAGATTTGTGATAATACGTAAAAGTTTTTTTAAAGAAAATTTTACAGAATCGAAATTTTGGCCCTGTGATTCATTTATTGTCATCAAAAAAGCAAAATTTAATGAAAATCATTTTCAACGTAAAATGGTCGGGAAAAAGAATGATCGGTTTGTAAAGTAATTCTAGGGATAAATACTATTTGTCCTTCATTTTTACCTGTAATAATTTCAGTTTCAATATAAAATTTAAATAATTTTGTTATCAGTAAACAAGTTCCATTACATAATCCATCTAGTATACTTAAATTTCTTATCAGCATTACGAAAGTAAAGAAGGGTAAATCCAGACACTTAAAAACTAGAGGGTATAGCTGAACAGCTGTAACAATTAGTTCAATTCATAATAATTTAGGTAAGTAACAGTAGCCGAAAATACATTTGAACTTAGCAATTAAATATTTAAGTGAAAAATCAAAATTTGTACTGTGAAATGAATAAATGATCTTATATTGAATTAAATTTCTGGGTCGTCCGAGTTCACCCTCCGTTTTATAACATTGAAATTAGTATAAGGCAGTAGTCGGATCCTCTAAAAATACATTATGCACGGGTCCTTTTACAGAACTGTGGCATAAAATTTTTTGAAGTATTTAAACTGCATTAGAAGTGCTCATGATACGTTACTTTAGCAATGACATCATGCGGTAGCCATTTTATTGATCAAGTTATAAGCAGCGTAACTATTTTCAAAGCGTACATAACCCCATTAAGGTGATATCCCCATTTGATCAACATTACTGTCCGAATAAAGAATCCCTGTGACCGAATACTACCTCTTTTCCAATGGATCCTTGTCATAGGTATGCAACTTAAGCCGCAAGCGACGATAAGTTTTAAAATTAAGTATTTAATTATTTTTCAATGAAATATTAGCTCATGAGGTCGTAAGCCTTTATAAGTTTCATTTAAAACTTCTGCTTGAAAATTTAACTTCATATTTTCGTCAGATTTATCTGTTTTTATTGCTGTTGCATGATTATTAACGTGCATGCCTCTTCTTCTTTCTACCGACTTATTTCTTTAATGTTGTAATGTTATCTAAGAGTTTTATTTTTGTACGCCTCAATGATTTTGGTTCCCTTAGAAAACTCGTAAAAACTTTTAATTTTAGCCTATCATACTTTTCCATCAAGATTTCATGTTTTTTTTTATTATACTAAGATTATGTTGTAGGATAATTTTTGAATTGATTTTGAATAGTTACAATAATTTTTTTATAAAGCTGTATATCTTTCTCGGATGGATTAGTAAGCATACATTATCAATTACATTGAATGGATTGCATTCTATACATAATGTATGGATTTTTTTTCTTTTTTTTTTATTCATCACCATCCTAGGCTCAGACATGGAATTAATGGACTGAGACTGGTCACACGGTTTGTTTGGTAAGATTTGTAAAAAACCGAATTCATGTAATAGTAATAAAATGTTTTTAAAAAATACAGAATAATATGCATTGATTATTGCATTAACAAAAAAAAATTGCCTGGAAAAAACCTTTAACTTGTTTTCAGTTAATATTAAATCAAATTGTAGATCACAGTAGTTGTACAATAGTGTAGTCTTTGACATAGATCGTAAAAAGCGCATTTAACGTTACTTGTAAGGAAATCAGCAATACAGAATACTTTGATCGTAATTTTATAAAAAAATTTTGCATATTGATTGTCTTGAACCTGATTTTATTAAACGTAAAATCATTGTCTACTTGCACGGAAGCTCTTGGTTATTAGCATCACAGTATGCACGCTAATGTGCACTCAGCAACATAGACGCGGTAACGCTACACAGCCACCAGTAATGTACCCCTCCACTGCCTTACAGCATGTATAGCTACACTGTATCTCGCCGTGTACTTGTACACGGCTATACGGCGTGTAAACGAGCCACGCCATACCAAATTGTGCGAGAGAGAGAACGATAGTCGACTACATACATTTCAATATTTCTTGTCAACACCGCTGCATCCATTCCATCTACCGTGAGTGTTTGGGTGCTCTTAAATGTTATTTTGGTGAAATAAACATTATTTTAGTTCATTTCGCTACTAAGAATATTACTTTTGTGTAAAAAAATTTTGTATACGCCGAGGCATAGAAATGATTCCCAACCCTTAAAGCTGTTTTTACTCCTACCTTAATATATTATACTCCAATACTGCAGCAGTTTATAATGTTGACATGAAGTAGCGATTATTACACGAGAGTAATATTATTAGTAGCGAAACTAACTGAAATAATGTTTATTTCATAAAAATAACATAAGAGCACCAAAACACTCACGATGGTTTGAATGGATGCAGCGGTGTTGATAAGAAATACTGAAATGTATATAGTCAACTATCGTTCTCTTTCTCTCGCACAATTTGGGACGGCGCGGCTCGTTTACACGCCGTATAGCAGGCACAGTGTAGCTATACATGCTGGAAGGCAGGGGAGGGGTACACCACTGGTGACTGTGTAGCGTTACCCCGTCTATGTTGCTGAGTACACATTAGCGTGTGGAGAACGTTATAATCATCCGACAGGTAGTTAGTATACTAAATAAATGTCCCATCTGTGAGTTATAAGTATTTGCCAAGTTAGTGCATCTTTATGTACATCAGTCAACTGCCGACAAATATCCTGAGTGACAGTCACATATAATATATCCAAGACGATCCTCTATGATGTCCGATGCATGCATGTCAGATACTGCTTTAGTATTTACATGATTTACGACATTGCCTTATATCAAAATAGCGACTTATAGCTGTTGAAGTCGAGTATTTAAACCAAGAAAGTTATTTTGAAAAAAACATTGGAAGAGAGAAAGAAGAGAACATACGTTTAAGGAATAATGTTTACTAGATTAATTTTTTTAATTTTCTATAGACCCTCATGATACGAAGAAAGACTAAGTATAACATCAACAATACATGATAAAACTTAACATTTACTTTAATAATTACATCATTTTGTGATTAATAGTTTGTACTTAAACAGTGCCAACAAGAATATACAAAGTGCTCTACGACTACTAAGTAAAAAATAAGATTTAAACGTTAATCACTGTGATAATTAATAAAAAAAAAAATTTAATTTATAAATAGTGGTTGTTAGCATCACTGACCCATACAGAGGTCAAGTGTATTGAATTATTATGGTTATCATTCATTTCTGCCTTTAATTCAGAACTAAAGGTCATGGACTGTAGTCTCACGTTTCTTCACAAGCTGCAGAGCCAGCAGATGGACCAACTATTTATTTGTTTATAGACAAGAGAAGAGACAAATTTTATGAAATGAATGTGTTAACGTACCTTTTTTCTAGCATCTTTAGATGAATTGGGTTAATAGGTCAAATAGCTTTCACTTTCTTTGACTTGTTTTAAATCAATTTATTTTAAATTACTCGTACAAAAAAATTAATGAAAGAAAAGAATAGTAAGTCACTCTCTAGCAAGATTCTTGGGTAATTAAGTACTGCACTTGATGAGCAACAGCAGGCTACTGACTAAAACGTTGAGTGAAAAAATGCATCTTGCACGAAGTTTTAGTCAAAACTTCATTGTGTCACATACTATGGGGCCAGCACTTGCTGGCTTCATGTGTTAAGACTTAGCGGCTCGCTTCGGTTGTCACTTTAAACTTCCAAGAGCCACGAAGTACACAGTCAGCTTTGTTAGGGGACGACTTTCTTTAAGGATGACTCTTTTAAGAGGCTCAAAATTTTATCATTGAGAAAGGGAAGAATAAATTTATTCATACAAGTCCTCACTTAACCATAATTACTGTATGCTTAGGAGAGTCAATTGAAACATAGTATGCCCTTGTATGGAGGAAAGGATGTGTCGTTAAATATGTATCAAAGTATTTTTGTTTTGGTTAATAGTTCCTTGTATAAATAATATTTAACAGGTTTGTTACTACGATTTGAGTGTTCTTTTTTGCAAAAGTTAAGTAGGAACATTTATATTACTGTTAAAATGTTTTTAAATTCACGTAAAAAAGTTTGAACCCTTACTTATTATGTTTATTTTTCTAGTATGTATAGAATGGAATTCTGTCATGAAATTTAGCAAAACATCGCTGTTAATGCTGATTTTGTGAGAAAAATCGTTTTCACTAATAAATAAATTTTTTGGCCCAGTAGAACATTCAATGGTAACAATAACCAGTATTAATTAGATATTTATTCACATGTGGTCAATTGGAAAAAGCACCAGCACTGGTTTCCTTAAAATAAGGGGGCCATACTAATTAATGAATAAGTAGTAAAAAATAATTTTTTTAAAAGTAGCAGATAAATAATAAGTTTTAATGAATAAAATAGTATTTTATAATAATAATTATATTTTTAAATAATTTTATTACATACTGTTAACAGAAAAAAGCTAGACAATTTTTTTAGAGATAAATCTCGAGATTACAATGCAATTCTTGCAGAACTTCTTTGTCAGTGTAGTGGGATAGCTTAAAAAAATGAAATTGATTACTTTTTTTTAATCATCGACTGTATAAGTATAGTTAGGGTACTCACGATTAAGTACAGTTAATAAAATACAATTAACCCATAACTCACTGTACAGCAAGTAATACTAAAGTTTGTGTAAAATGGTACTTACATTTCTGTTCAATAAACGTTCAAGAAGAACGATTTAATGCTTTGCGAAAACAGATTATTTACAAAATCGATGGAAAAGTATAACGGTATGCATCAGAATATATTTAGCACAACCAACAATACAAGTCTAAGAACAAGGAGAAACAGTTCCTTTTACTGATGTACGTCCGACGGTTCTTCTTTTTTACAGCTAATGTTAGCATGTTACAGGCCCCTACACGTTACTTTTCGCCAATTACAGCCACTCGAAGAAACGATGTTTCAAGTGAAAATTTTTTAGTAAATAATTCTTATAACATTATTGTTTGATAATAATACTAATAACGATAGTAATAAAATAAAATAATAGTAATTTATGACACCCACACATTTTTCTTTTATCTTAAAAGCTTTTGCAAAAACAAGTACTTTGTTTTTTTTAATATCAAAATATAGATCATTAATTAACTATTATTAATAATTGTGATAACTATTTTAATCTTTTTCAACTGTTCAGAATCATAAATAACATTGGTACGTTGAAAAAAAAAAAATAGAAACGGTTAGTAATCAAAATTATTAATTTCAACTTAATAGGTCTTTCTGTTATGTGCAGAAAGTTATAAATGTGCGGAATCACAATGTTATTGAGAGCTACCCCAGTTTAAAAAAAAATCATAAATTTGTCTTACTTGGTTCCTAAAATATCGTTAGATTTTATACAGCTTTACATTGTAAATGCGCTCGCTCGAAACCTCTAGAGCACGCCTACGGGAAGTGAGCATGGGCGACTTTGCAAGCTACCGACTCCACTGGCCACACAACGAAAAGACTGTTTTTTGCAATCCGTGTTCAAGATACTTCTAATAGGTTAAAATACATAGCGTTTTAGGTACTTAGGGAGTAAATATAGAAGAAAAGAAATACGTTTAGAAAATGTTTCTATGTTGGCCAACAACTTTTTCTAGCTATTTTAAAACAGGACCTTTTTTCGATTTTTGCTGCAAAAAGCTTAAAACCGATTAAATTTTGTGTGTGTTAAGGACTGTAATATCTACCTTATCACTTTATTTTGGTTCCTATTATTCTATAGAACGCAACGTATTCAGTTTAAAAAAAAATGGCTCAAAAATGGCAGTTTTTCCGGAATTGCGAAACAACGGCTGAAATGATTTAAACCCAACACAGATCATTTTGTTCGTATTAAAATTGCGCATCGTATGCAATTTTTTTTTTGGTTCTTACTTTTAGAAAATATTTTTGGTGGAAATATTTGGAATAAATATAAAACCATTTAACAAAACATTTCATTTTTTATCAAAAAAATTTTGCTCTTTTAACAATTAACCAAATTCTCGCAATGAAAGACAAGTTTTGTAAATCGATTTTTTTACCTACATCTAAAAATATCAACTGTGTACAAGAAACAGATAACTTAGAGTAAATTGCTTTAAAAAAAAAAAGGTTCGAATTGCTCAAGAAAAGCATGGAAAGAGAAAGAGGGGGGGGGGCAAGTAAGTGCAAAAACAAATTGAGTGGTGGTAAAAGAGGGATAAGGAAGGGGGGGGGGGTAAGCAAAGCATAGAAGGAAAATGAGAGGGACGAGCATTTTTTATTATTACTGTTTGAAAAATAAAATTAAAAATAAAAATTAAAGGTAAAACAGGGACATATTACAGTATTGACATAGCGAAATTTAAAAGAGTTGACCAATCCGACAATAATATCCGTGTCATTTTTTCGTTGACAATACTAAATATTATTAGTGAAGGCTTACTACCTCATAAGCTTAAAATTAAAAGAACTCATTTTAAAATCGGAGCAGTCGTTATGTTCATAAAAAATTTAAATACATCAGATGGTCTATGTAATGGTAAAAGGTTAAGAATAACGAAGTTGATAAAATTCTATATAAAGGCAGAAATAATATTTGGTGAAAAAATTGGACAAATAGTTTTTATACTGACAATCTCTTTAAGTACTAAAAATACACCTTTATTACCATTCATTATATACAGAAAGCAATTTCTCTTAGTTGAAGCTGTTTCAATGACTATAAACAAATTACACAATCAAACTTATGAAGATGCATGACTAAGGATCGTATTTTCGAGCAAAATATAACTGGAAATGACGCAGATGTAAGAAAGGTCGCGTGGAACGAAATTTCTTAATCATATATAAACTGACATTGTCATTATTTGTTTTGAATCTTTGCAACTGTGTTTCTCCGTGGTTCATAGGGCTAATTGGCTTTTTCATAACTACAAGAAATTGCCCTATCTAAATACACACTCATGCATATACGCAGACGTAATTTTTTTTTATAACTATATTGCATACACTACGTTCAAAAAATTTGTTACGTTTTTTGTATAAATTTTCAATTTTTCCGTAGTTTCAACAACACATGGGCAACATTCACACTCAAGTAAAGTTATTAACCAAAAATTATTAAATAAATGGCTGAAATTTGTGACTGTTCTCGCTCAACATTTAACATTATAAAAAAAACATTCTTATTAATCAATCTTATTACAGAGAGCGCCCCTATATTGTTACTGAAACTGTCTTAAGTATATCTATATATTTATTACAGGTTTATTTATTGTCCATCCTTTTTATTCATTTCACGCCTTCAATGCAAGTGCATTGAAACAGTAGAAAAATAGTATCGGAGGGGGGAGGGGCTGTTGGAAGCAAAAAAAATTGTGTGGAGGAACAGTGGAGGAGTGGTTGGGGGCAATGGGGGGATCGATTTAATATCTATCGAGTGAAAATAACGTAAAAATAGGATAAATTTTCCCTTAATTTGTGTGGGGGTCAGTAAGAAGACAATAGGGGTCTTTTTGGGGGCAGTAGGAGGTTATGTGAAGTGCACTACATATTTAACTATGTAATATCGAAGGTTGTATACACGTTTCATACATATATTTTTATTTTTCATAGATATTATTACTATTATACGTATGAAAAAATAAAAAGACAGGTAACATTATGAATAAATTTTTTCGAAAACGTTTTACTTTTAGAAAATTTTTTTGCACACAAATTGCTACGTTGTTTTATATTACAATATTTTTTCACAGAATAGTTCCGATTTATATAATATATTATAAATGTTATTTCCCGTATACGGCACTTTTTTATGCTTCTACAAGGACTTATAAGCCATGATCTCCACTGTTATAAGTTTACCTTAATATATAATTTTGTATTTACATATGTATTTATTATGTCATACACACATGTACATAATAACGACCAAAAAAAGATCAACGTACCTGTGTGTTTGCTTCATGGGCGATGTAAAAAAATAGATAATAATGTGTCAAATTTGATTAGTAATACAAGGAATTATTGACGAAAATTGTATGAAATACATCTTCCATAAAAATGAAAAAAAATTCTGATTCCGTATAAGAAGGGGCTAAGAGGAGCTAAGGAAAGTGTAGAAAGAGAATGAGGGGGCAAGCATGCTCAAAAATAAATTAAGGGGCTGAGAGAGGGTAATAAAACGTTTTATTGGGTTAGTTTTTCATTTCAATCAAAACAGTTATGTCTTATTTCGAGGGGGACAAGGGGGGTAAGAACATGTAAGAACCAATGGAGAGGAGGCAAAGGGGGCTAAGAGCGATTATTAAATATTTTATTGGGTGTGTTTTACATTGAAATAAAAATAATTTTGCCTTGTTTTGAGAGGTGGCTGAGGGAGGGCTGAGGGATGGACGAAATTTCAAGATGGGCAACCAGGAATGATGACAACGAGGGGCTTAATCAAAAGTTTATTGGTTTGATCTCCTATTGAAATAATTACAATATTCCTTTGTTCTGAGGGGGGCTAAGGGGTGGGTAAAATATTATATGAGGGGAGCCGAGAAGGAGGTATAAACAGCCACTCCTTAATGACTGTATAATATAGGAAGACAAATATATGTATTGCACAGGGAATTTATGTATATGTATAACAGGAGACTAAGATAAACATAGTTTGTATGTATATATGTATTTTTTTTCTGAAGAATACTGATACTGATGAATTATAAAAATATTTTTATTTTTAAAAAGATCTGCAGTGACCAGGCATTAAACCTCCATCCTTTGGCTCTCGAATCAGGCTCCGCAACCACTAGACCACGGTATGTAATGCCTATACAAGTATTAATAAAGTACATGTGGGAACGTGTCCTGTTTGTAATACACATAATAAACTTAAAAATCAAGGTGATTTCTGTGAAGCAAAGTGTTAACAACGGATGATTAGTCGATTCAAAATTATTGTCCACACGTATAAGTTCTTAACCCTTAAAAAAAAAAAAATTTGTTTCTCGTTATGATTACATAAGTATTGACAATAACCAATAACCCAATAACCTCAAGTTTGAAACTAAATAGGTGTGTATACCTATAGACATCGCAGAAAATTACTTTTAAACATAGTTATTTTCACCATACTAATTTGCAATGCAGTGAATGAAAAATTTTACTATGTTAAATAGCAAATTCTACTTTAGAATGTGGGACACTTTAAAACAAATACAATAAAACTCACTACATTATGTAGCAACAATTATACTATCACTATTTTTACTATGTTAAACCTAGTAATGTTTATTATGCTGTGTAATAATTTTTTTTGAGCTGCGTAATCATAATTATTATTTAAAATATAATAAAAATTATTTCAAACGTAATAATTTGCATCATCAGGTAAGTATGTCTTAGCTTTTCTGAAAAATATAGTAGTTTTTAATATAGTTATGATACTTTTTTAACACTATTTTTCTCAGTGTACAGAGAGATATATGCAAATAAACAATACTGCTTGAATTATCGACTGGAGAGTTTGATTATGTTTACTTTAACATAAAATTAAGTATAGCCAATAAGCGACTTATGCTCCCATAGTGTCAAAGTTAGTTAACTACATTCGGTTAATAAAATGTATTAAATAGTTCTACATTTTTTATAAAACTATATACTTCATAAATCTTCATGAATCTATACCATGGATTAAATGTTTATGTAGTTTTTGACACTGAATAAAATAAAATAATTTTAGACACACATAATTATACTGTCAAACTTTTTGTTCGTTGAAAAATGTTTTGGCCACATAGAAAAAGTTTAAGGCCCTCTTCAGGTTCAATAAATGGTCCCACAACAAACGACGTTAGCACCACTTAAGATATTTAATCAGCAACTACCAAAGCAGTAGGGCCTTGAACTTGTTCTTTACGGGCCAAAACGTTGTTTAACAAATAAAATATCTGACAGTTTAATTATCTGCGTCTACAATTGTGTTATTAGTGTCACTGGCTATTATTATAGCCGCTGTACACATAATAAAGATAATGCTTAGATGTCTTCACTTTATCTCTTAGAAAACTATAGTTTTTTAATACCAAACAATACTTTTTATTGATAAAAAATATATTTCAGTTAGCTTTAAAAATTTTTTTAACTGAAAGTATCAATATTAAGATTGGTGATAGCAAATAAATTTATGTATAAGTATCAATTTAATGAACGTTTTTCTTTTTTGCATTATCATCACTACAGTAAGTGTCAATTTCCCTTTCGATGAAATACAAATCTTTATAATTTTAACAATTTGAGTATTTATTGTGCGTTGTAAAAATTGCTTTATTCTTATTAGACTCTTTAA
The DNA here is from genome assembly GCF_036245765.1 of Copidosoma floridanum. Classification (NCBI taxonomy): domain Eukaryota; kingdom Metazoa; phylum Arthropoda; class Insecta; order Hymenoptera; family Encyrtidae; genus Copidosoma; species Copidosoma floridanum. The sequence continues at coordinate 1,116,420 of NW_028321883.1, read as the reverse complement.
AAGTCTTATACAAAGAGTCCATTACGTGACAATTATAAGCATATCAACTTAAATCTTACTCATTTATAGAATAATAGGAACCGTAGAAGTACTATCCTATTTTTAGAAGTCATCTTACAGCGCCGTATCTAATCCTAAACTTTCTGCCTTACGGACTATATAATATCACATAGGTATAAGTGTCATCCATGTAGTAAAGTATAACAAGCGCGCGAACCTACTACCTACATATATATCAAATGTGCAGAGTCAGGGAGAAGCCACGAGCTCGCTAGCCAGTACGCTTCCGCCTTTCAGGCTCGTAAACCGTTGCTTGTTGCTCCTCTGCGCTCGTGCCACTTAAAGTGCTAATATCAAAGATAATTTATTCTAATCAAGCTAATGGCTCACATTACTGTTCAATTTGTGTACATAAATATTAGTTTGTTATTAAAGCTATTCAAAGTTACATAAAAAGAGCGTATAATATACTCTAAAGTGTGTGGCCCGGTTGTTGCTGTGTCCGATTGTGACTTCAACTTCCCGCTTTCCTCTCTGCGGTTCCAGCGAGCTTCTTTGCGAACTCATCAATTTTATAGAAAATCACATTTCTAATTATGGTCCTTCGAGCCAGATCATAGGGGGTTGAGCTCTATCATAGCCATCTTGGCTCTCACCTTCGACCAGACAACTAACTGGCGGCCATTTTGGCTGCATCCATCCACACATCAAAATCTTTCTATTACGTCAACGAGATAAGTCGCAAGACTCCTTTTTTTCTGCGTTTGCTTTCAAGCACGCAGTATAATTATTGAACACACTTACGTGTTCTTACTCTCTTATAGTGCGGTTGCTGTTGTGGTGCCTTTGCATACTCACACGCACTTTAAATTTCGTTGCTGTATATTTTAACAACACCCTCATTTATACGTGCACATACGCGTACATACTTATTTTCTCTCTCATTTCTCGTGCGTACGAGAACATCCATCTTTATTATTATTACGTGCAGTGCAGATGAGTGAGCATAAGGACAGTGTATACATATAGAAATACACTTAAAGACATCTGGACTCGCGTGCTTCGTTCTTCCTGCTGACTCTGCTGTGAGACGACGCTATTGTTGCTGCTGTTGCTGTATGCCACTGCCTTTGTGGTCGCCATCTTCCCTCCACATCTGATCCTGCTGACGCTGCTGTAAGACGACACCATTGTTGCTGCTGTCACTGTGTGCCATTACCGTGCTGCTGCTCGTCACCATGAATAAGTGTTTTTTTTTTTTTTTTGAACATTTGCAAACTGAGAAAATTTGAATAAAACATTCCTTTCTGTTTAATTATTGATTGCGCTTGTCATTCTCATTTTTAAAAATTTTTTTAAGAATAAACTATTTGTCTTTGTTTTCATAGTTAATGTTAAATCCTGTATAACTTATATCGTTTCATTTGTAAAAGTAGAGTGAAAGCATGTTAAAAAATTTAATGTAGGCCAATTTAATTTGCATTGAATTTTGCTCACATTACATTGCAAGTGATAATTAACTTTACTTAAGAAAATAAAACTTTAGATTGTAGGCAATGATTTAAAGAGGAAAATACTGATTCTGTTTGATAAAATTGGACGTTTATATCAAAATAGGACTGGTGAGAGCATCTACAGCTAGTGATAAACTTCTTTTTGGTTGTTAGAATACTAGCGTAGGCTAGTATTCTCTAATCCATAATAGTTCAACTGAACGTTTGCCCTTAAACATTCGGTCCTACTGTTTACGAATTTGGTTGAGGTACAAATTAGTCACATTTTCTTTCTTTGGATTCTCAAAAGAAGTTCTTCTTATTTCATCATTTATAAGGTAGCGATACTTGTTAAAAAATGGAAGGTTATTACAAGAGTCAGGTCGATTTATTCAATAAAATAAAAAATTCGCTTTTTCATTTCGAAAAGATGGGTCAAGCAAAAATGACTCACGGCCATGCAATCGCAAGGCAAAAACAACTCGATGCCTGTTTCGAGCAGCTTCAGCAAACTCATTTGCGCATCCTCAACCTTACTTCTCTTGATTTAAATCACGTTTATTTTATAGATGATGCTTTACTTTTAGCAAAAGGAACTATCACTATTATTTAAATTATGGTAAGTTTATTGATCATCTTAGTCAACTTTAATAATCAGAGGCCTCAATATAGACCACTCACCCTGGAGCTGGCACCATCAATTCTACTGTGTCAACTTTACCTAGTATAGATCTCCCCCATTTCAGCGGTGATCCCGCAGGGTGGCAGAATTTTAAAGATGTCTTCCGTGCATTGGTGCACAATAAAACTGAGATACCATTGATTCTCAGGCATCATTACCTTTGTTCACAGGTAACCGGTGAAGCTGCTGAGCTCATCAAAAACTTGGCTCTAACTGCTGATAACTATGTTCAAGCTCAGAACACACTGTGTGAACACTGCAAAAATAAACGTCGCCTAGTAACTAATTACGTATTTGCCTGATAAGCCAAAAATAATGATGCAGGAACTTTGGTTACTAAAGATTTCTTGGGATGATAAGTTGCCTCCTGAGTTGTGCAAAGAATGGTGCGATTGGATAAGTAAAGCGTCGTCTTTTAGCCAAGTCAAGATCCCTCGTTGGAATAATTTTCAACCAAAATCAAAGTCTATGGAAATACACGGTTTCGCTTACGCTTCAAAGCGTGCGTATGCTGCCGTTATATACACACGGGTAGTGACACCGAACGGTGTTCTTGTGACCCTTGAAGTGGCGAAAACTAAATTAGCGCCTATTAAAACTGTAAGCATTCCTCATCTTGAGTTACGTGCTGCTCATCTCATTGCTAAACTTGTGAATTATTATGTATTCACAGTAGGAATTGGTGAGATAGAAACTCTTCTCTGGACAGATTCTAAGAACGTCTTACATTGGATTAATGCCGTACTCTCTTGTTGGCCAACCGTTGCCACTAAGCAGAACTCGGCTGATGTAGCCTCGAGAGGAGTCACTCCTAATCAATTACTCAAAGAAAAACAATGGTTCAATGGACAAAAATTTCTGCGTTCCACTGCAATTGTCTATCCCCAGATTAAGTTTAATAAAATTACAAATTAACTTAAACTTCAGACTTGTCAACTTTCAAATCTCAAGCTCCCCAGCTTGCTGAAAATTGTAAGGCTTGGAATCTTCAATTCAAATATAGTGGTTGGCTTAAGTTGCTGAGAATCACAGCTTATTGTGTGCGCTTCATTTATGAGCTGATGCATAAATGTGCCTCTATGTCTACTCTAATTATCAAACAAAATATCTTAGGCACTCCTGTGTAAAAAATTAAAAATTTGCCTTTTATCAACTTAGTTACTGTTCTTCATAGAGAAACTCCCAGTCTTGTAATTTCTGAATTAGACAATACTCGTTTTTTTTGGGTCAGATCTCATCAGAAAATATGTTGCCCTTAAAAGAATAAAGCTTACTTTTAAGCATCTAAAAGAGTAGAAAATCAAGCTGATCTTATAAAATCAGACAGCTCATTGATCAAATTACAGCCTATCGTCATTGATGGTATACTTAGAGTAGGTGGCAGGCTAGTTAATGCTTAAATCTGTAAAGAAATTAAATATCCTCTTATTCTAGCACCTAGAAGTTATTTAACTGATCTAATAGTTTGTCATCATCATCAAATGACATTGCACGGCGGTATGCAAGCTACGCTTTTCTCGATTCGTCAAATGTACTGGATAGTACGTGGTCATCAAGTCGTCGAAGCCATCCTGAACAAATGCATTAAATGCAAAAGGGATGCTAGTCCGGTGAAGAAGCAGCTCATTAGCAACTTGCCTCAATCCCGTATAGTTCCCGTCGCTGCGTTCTCTAAAACAGGCGTTGATTATGCCAGTCCTTTCCCCAGTCGGTTAGCTAAAGTTCGAGGCCGCGGGACTCAAAAGGGATACATAGCAGTATTTGTGTGCATGTTAACTAAAGCAGTTCACCTTGAAATAGTGGAGGACTATTCTTCTTCGGCTTTTCTCGCCACTTTTCATCGTTTTTCAAGTCGTTGCGACCAATGCACTGACCTCTGTAGCGATCAAGGCACTAATTTCGTAGGTGCAGCTTCTGAACTTAAAAAAGCTTTAGTTCGAATGCTATTATCAGAGAAACTAGTGAATCAATTTTAAAATTTAGGTACCAACTGGCACTTTAACTCACCTTCCACTCCCCATTTTAGAGGGTTGTGGGAAGCTGCGGTAAAATCGAGATCCAGAAGTGGTATTCAAAGAAAAGGTCGATCCGTATAAATGATTTAGTTTTAATCAAAAAAGACAACAGTCCTCCTGGTCGTTGGCCTTTAGCTAGAGTACTTGAGATTTTTAAGGGTTCTGATAATCTTGTTAGGGTAACAAAGTTACGTACTACTAATATTACTAATGTAATGTTACTAATGGTGTTCTTATCAGTCCCGTAGTAAAATTATTACTTTTAATTTCCAAGGCAGAAATTAAGGAATGCTTTTATTTTTCTTTGTATGTACAAGAAAGAGGGGAAAAGGAATCAGTATGTTTTTTCTAGTTTATTAGTTTACTTCCAAACCTCGCTATTTATTTAATAAAATCTTTTTTAATTTTGTATGATCTTTACTTACTCTTGGTTAAAACATTGTAAAAGAACAGTGGTCCTTATTCTATTATTTTTATAAAACAATGAGCATTGTAGACACCACTAATTCAAAATTTGTATAGTCATCATAACTACTTTTGTTTAAAACAACAAAATGTTATTTGGTGAGTGTCGCTGGCTTTGACACACCAATCCGGGAGTATATATAACATCACATAGGTATAAGCATCATCCATGTAGTAAAGTATAGAGAGCGCGCGCACCTACTACCTACATATATATCAAATGTGCAGAGTCGGACAGAAGCCACGAGCTCGCTAGCCAGTACGCTTCCACCATTTAAGCTGGTAAAGCTTTGTTCGTTGCTCCTCTGTGCTTGTACTACTCTAAGTGTTAATATCAAAGATAATCTATTCAAATCAAACTAGTGGCTCACATTACTGTTTAATTTGTGTACATAAATATTAGTTTGTTGTTAAAGCTGATTTAAATTTATATAAGGAAAGCGTATAATGTACTCTAAACTGTGTGTCCCGTTTGTTGCTGTGTCCCATTGCGACTTCAACTTCCCGCTTTCCTCCCTGCGGTCCCGGCGAGCTTCTTCGCGAGCTCATCAATTTTATAGAAAATCACATTTCTAAACACGAACAGTTACCATTTTTCTAATGCTTATATTGTGGTATGCTAGACAGTATACACAGTTGTATATGCGTAAGTTTTGATGAAAATGGAATGTGCAACAAGAGTTAGTCATTATGAAATATTTTAATGTAGTTGACGATTAAATATAAATGGCTTTTTTTTACACTGAAAGAAAAATTAAACAAATAGTCTTTATAGTTTAAAAAAATTCAATGTTTAAAAATATTCTGGCTGCGTTGCATTGAATATATAAGTCCCGAAACTCTAACTGGGAAGCATCTGACTTCGGAGCACTGACTACGATACTACTAAGCTTGAAATTGGATCGCTCTAGATGGACTGTGGGCGTCTTGGATGCCAAACGTTCAAGCTGTGGAAGTTGAAAGACAGTTTGAAGACTGTCGGTTTACTCTTCGAATACAGTTCAAAATATAGATCCGTGTGCTGCCGTGTATTAACACGATTACGCTATGTACTCAACTGTATTTGAAGGAAGACTGAGAGCCTTCAAAAAACATCTGAGACGCCCACCATCGAGCTAGAGTGCTTTAAGCTATGATCGTAGTCAGTGCTGCTTTGAAGTAGGATGCTTCCCAGATAGAGTTGCGGAACTTCTATATTCAATGCAACGCAGCTCGAATATTTATGAACTGAAATACGTCTGAATTTGAAGTTTCACTATTTGATTATAGAGTTATTAAAGCTTCATGATGTCAAGCTATTTTAAGTCCAAAACATCTAAATTATTTAAGTGTTATGCTTCTTTTGGTGCGTGTAAAGATGCTTTCACACTTCTGCAGACCGTTTTACACTTTTAAGGAAGATGGCGACGACGATAGCTTGAATTGACCTCTACGGTGCTTTTCAAACGTGTATAACACAGATAAGTTACACCCTTTTTTATTGTACACGCATACATTTCTAGCTCTATAATTAAAGTTTTAACATCAATAACTTTATTACATCTAAGAAATGTTTCAAAATGTGTTCAATACAATAAGTCTCCACCATACGCCCTAACTAGTAAGATGCAATAAATATTATAAGCCCCTTCATTAATAAAACTAGATCTTTTTCATATGTCTTACATTATGCGAAGCATACTTTGAACTAGTTACGACGTTAAACCTGAGTGTTTTTTTATTTTATCATTTCATATCCATCACTCTCGGGAAAAGACCTTAAATTTGATAAACAACTGTTAAAATATCTTTTAAACTTAGACTTCTCTTTATCTTGTTTAATTAATGGCTCTTTCACACTATTATATTTTTGACACTGTTCTCCTTCATAACAGAAATCAATTTTTTTGACTTTTCTGATTCTTTTTTCTTCCGTTCAGTCCACTTTGCATATCTGTCAATAAACTTTTCATACTCTTTGTATATTCATCTTATAACGGTTGATATATGTGAATGATGTTAAAAGAGTTATGCATCAGCTTTTGTATGATTGATAAATAATAATTTTGCTTGAAGCAATAAATCATAATCGAAGGTGTGACGTCCAGAAAATTATATTTATTTAACGAAGGTGCAAGATCTTTACCACCATACGGATTCTGAAAATCAGCATACATGTAATATAACAGTGCACATTGATTGTTCATCATATCAAGATTGAGGATATCATGGGGATAATATTGTAACTCCAAACAAAATTTAACATTTCTTGTAGTGTGGGCACCAGGTGGGTTTTCGTCACCTTTCCCATTAAAATGGGATCACTCAAGTTTTTAAGATATGTTTTAACCTGCTGACCACGATTTTCAATAGTGGTTTGCTGTAAAATGTGCACATCCAGTGTTATTAGCAAGTTTTAAAAGCAAATTAAAAAATCAAAAAATTTTGATTAAAAAAATGTATTGTTATTCTTTGGCATGTTTTAGGAAAAAAATATCTTGCGATTTTTCTCTTAACGCTATTGTAATGTACGATAGTATAGGTGAGACTCTACGCTCCCTCTCCTCAAATCTCGTAACGAGGGGCCCTAGGGCCAAATAAAGGGAAGCGCGAGCAAGGAGAGAGTCTATCAGGGGAGTACACGAGGAGCCTTCCAAGGAAGCACACGCGCTACTTTGCCTATGATTACAGTATCTTGAATAAAAGTCCTTGAAATAATAAGTGTTGATCATTCTCGCAAAGCACCTCCTTACCAATATCTTCCTTACGTAACAGTTTTGGTGCTAAGTGTGGGGTACGGTAAAAGTCATAATTTTTTTTCTCTTAGTTTTCTTGTCTCGGGAAAATAAAATTCCGCAGAGAAACACACATAGTACAATGCCGCGAAAATTGAACTCGAGTGCCAAGACGGACCCGAACAGAGCAGAGGATAATCTAGTAGCTGTTCACACAAGCGAGTCTCAACGACAACGATCAGGAAGTCTTTAAAGCAGAAGGTCAGAGCAACTTTGGGAAGGACCTGCAAGAGAGTAGTAATTCATTAGAGTTGGAGCCAAATTCCTGCCTATCAACACCGGAAAAGGGAGCATCATCGGGAAAGGATGATATTCAACACAATAATTTTGGCCTTGAGGGTACTGTTATCTTGGTAAGTGAGTTGAATCAATTTTTTTTTTCCATTGTCCCTGACCCCGGGAGAAAATTATATAAAACTTAGTATAACAGGCGTAAAACAGAGGGATCTCACTAGTAGGTTTTATACAGACACGGGAAACTTTCGTAAATAATAACTCGCACGCATAGTAGCTTAAAAGTATATCACCATTTTTATTATTATCATTTTTATTAACAAAAACAGACGATGGATATTACAAAAAGAATATTTCTCCCCAATTGCCAACAAACAAAAATCGCACGGGCAGAACAGACTCAAAAACGCGTTGGCCTAAGGAAAATTCTTCTTGAAGGATCTTTGAATAAATTGAATGATACGAGGGGGGATAGACTAGATAGAGACAGAGAAATAAAGCAGTATGAAACGGATAGGACATATCGAAATTGGGGAACTACACAAATTTTTGCGACCCAGGCGAAAGAAATGGGCCCACGAAGAATATCAGGGGATACAGATATTTTTGGGTAGCCTACCTCTCCGGCCATACCTCCCCGTACAGCTCCAACACTTGGATAGTAGCAAAACAACCGGGGCCAAACAACGAAAAAAGAGTAAGGGTCGTCACAGATTCTCGTCTGCTTAACGAAGTCACGGTGGGATCGTGCACGAAGATGACGCGCACAAAACGGCATTTTCGGGGCTGGACGGGCATTACCAATACAAAAGAATGCCCATAGGGTGTAAAGACTCGCCAAACACATTTTCAAGAGCAATTGTGCTAGCACTCGCAGTATTGCAAGGTCATGAGATCCAAGTTTATCTTGATGATATAATGGTTTTTGCAACCAATCTTAAAGAGCATGGGGCAGATGCAAACTTGACAATCGAACCCAAGAAGTGTCAATTTTTGAACAGGAAAGCAAAGGTGTTGGGCCATATCGTAGGTAACGGGCAGATAAAGACCGATCCTAAGAAGATCGAAGCAGTCAAAAAATACCCACGTCCAACAAATGCAAAAAAGGTCAAACAATTTTTGGGACTTTCCGGATATTATAGGTGATTTATAAAAGGCTACGCAAAGATCACCCGACCCCTATCTATGCTATTAAAAAAGGGCACAACATTTACGTAGAGTGACAACGAAGAAAACTCATTTAAAACTCTTATCGAAATACTGTGTAGCGGACCAGTACTCGTCGCCCCAGACTTGGAAAAACCCTTTATCGTCACGACAGACGCGTCAGATTACGCAGTTGGAGCGATCCTTAGTCAAGGAGAGATTGGAAAAGATAGACCGTGTGAGTACGCGTCTCGCTGCCTTAAAGGGAGTGAACTTCGCAACTCGACATACGACAAAGAGTTGTTGGCGATCGTATTTGCAAAAAAGCAATGCAGACCATATTTATACGGACGCAAATTTACGGTGATTACAGACCACGAGCCGCTGAAGCACTTTCACTCATCTAAAAAACCAGACATTCGTTTAAACAGGCTTAAAGCGGAACTGAGAGGATATGATTTCGAAGTTATATACCGCCCAGGCGTAAACAACGGACCACCAGACGCATTATCGCGAAACCCAATACTAAAAGAGGGGGAAGTGAATCCCGAACGGCCACGCCAAGAGCTATACCAGTAGCAGACGAACAGGAGGAAAAAGAACCGGCCAATAGCGATGGACCTCCAGCGCGCATCTTTAAGACACGAGCGACCCGTAAGCAACGTATTCAAGGGAACACCAAAAAAGGAAAACTTACTTATCCAGATTCAGAGGATTTAGATAAGAAGATACAGAGGAAAAAATCAAAGTTCGATAGATGGGATGAAAATTATCCCAATATAAGAGCAGACGGCCAAGCTGGCGGAGACGGGGACTCCGAATCCGAAGAAAAAAAAGAAACAAGCACAAAATTATGCGAAAGAAGGAAAACCGTGAAAAAACGAGGTCGCCCAAGGAAGAATATTACAATTAACGATTCAAAGACGAAAACAGACACAGAAGCAACAGACAAAATCATTTCACAAGGGCCGGTGAACGACAAATTAGCCTATATACGAAGGGAGGACCGAATGCAACATGTAATAAAATCGACAAGCATACGGCAATCGAGAAGAACGAGGGTGCACCAAAGGGACGAAAAACTCGTAAGCGTCAATTTGATACACTTACGAGATTATACACTTACGTTTTCATTGCGAATTGTGGGACACCAATAATAACAAATGACGAGACAGAAAATCACAGTCCAAAACTCGATGGCTGGTGCTGGCAGCTGATACAAGCAAGCATAGCAGCCAAGGCGGCGGAGAAAAAGAGAGGTAAAGAAAAAATAAGCGATATCCGAGAGCTAACGGAAACAGACGAAGCAGCAGGAAAAAACGAGACCATGGAGAAAGGTGTTTTCGAAAGCAGGGACGTTGAAGTAGCGGTGAGAGCCGATCAAGCACGAAGTGGATCAAAGAAAAGAGAGAGGAAAAAAGAGTTACCACGGGATGAGCATGCGACGAATAGATAACTCGCCGACGACACTAATAGATATAATAATACCGATCGTGTAAACGGCGCGATCCGACACGATGCACACCTTTATGACCTGCTAGACGGTCATGGCAACGGATTTCGAGGAAAAGTTTTGATTGACGTGAAAAAACGAGAAGTCAAAGGAAAACAAGGGTTAAGGAGATCTATGGGAAGATGAAAATGACAGCGGAAAAAAATTAAAAAATCCTACAGATAGTAAAAATCAAGAAGGAAATGAGGATACGAAAATTAGGGATAACGCGCCCCCAACAAGTAATTTAAGGGAAAGCGATGCAACACCCGTCGAAACGAACGAAAAAGAATACATGAAGACTCGTAAATGTGGATATTGTTGCGCAGAGCCACATAAGAGACTCACGTTAGTTGATGTACCCCGGGATGGAAACTGTCTTTTTTCTTGCCTCATACTTTTATATGGATAGAAAATGTCAAGACAAACTGAGGAAAACGCTTCTTAGTTCGGGATGGATAAGCAAATGCAAAGACCCAGAGGGCACAAAAACATCTTCAGAAGAGTGACGCGTGTGGTTTTCTCTCGAAACCTGTTATGCACATATACATATATATATATATATATGGGTGTGTGTGCATGCGAAAAGATCTAATTTATGTCGACTGCCCGCGAAAACGTTTTTCGATTAGGAAGGTAAAAAGCAAAGACGAGTGAGGAATATGAAAGGAAAATAATAAGGGATAAGAAACATAATATTCAAAGAGTAATTAAAATTTTTTTTACTTTACTAATTTTTCTTATCATGCGCTAATGAGAGCCACAGCCCTTACAACAACCACACGAGTGGCTCACCCCCCACTTTATTCTTTGCCACCGCCTATGACCCACACCACCCCTTCGAGAAGTCCCGCCAGTATTCTCCCCCAGCTGTAGCGTCTACAACCGCTGAAGACAGTCGACGTATCTGGGCTGAAAATTGGTGGTGTCAGCGACCAGCGTGGAGGGGACGAGACTTCCGCTGGCAGAACGTTGCACCTGATAGGAAAAGAAAAATAGAAGGAAAAGACAAATAAATAAACAAATGATTAAAAAAAAAAAAAAAAAAAAAAAGGGAAAATTACCTGGATGACTGGTCGGTGTTCAAAAGGGTAGTCGGCAGCGCCCTCCAGATTGACGTCCACCACAAGCACCAGGATGGTGCCGTGGCAGCTACAGCCAACGGCTAGAGAATGGGAAGCCCCCTCTGCCAAGGTGTGGCAGTGCAGCCGCAAAACCTTCCCAGTGAAGCTAGGGACGGGCGCCCTCTCCTCCTCTCGCACAATCACGAGGAACGGAGACCCCAAAGGGCAACGCACCTCGCAGGATACCAGCCCTCCTCGATAGGGGTAGCGCAACATTAACGTTGGCAGCGGCAACGCGCCGGAAGGCCACCCTGGTAACAGCAAGGGAATCGGAACACAGAAGAAGGCGTAAGGGTTGAATATTAGTCACATCCCAAGCTTAAAAAAAAAGAAATAAATAAATAATTTGCATTAGAAAGAAAAAAAGAGGCCAAGTAAATACAGAGTAAACAGAGGGTACTTACTGAACCATGCTGCCCACAATATATGGGCGCAAGCGCTGTCAGCCCACGGAGCACCACGATGCTCTGCCCAGGAAGCCATCCTGCAGCGGGGACTTGCCGACACGCATACAGCTGCGTAATCTTATTAATTGAATTAATTAACTGAATGAGTGAATGTGTGAAACATAGCCCGGTATAAGCGAAACTGTAGTACATAAGAACGAAAGGGCATAAAAAAAAAGAAAAAAAATAAATAAATAAAAAGATACAAAAATTGAGCAGCATCGAAAGTCGGCGCGTCAGTTTGTATATATACTCACCAATGTGTAATAACCCTCTCCCTTAAATACCCTTCTTTCCTTTCGTTGAACAGAAATTAAGTTAATATATAAGAACGCATAGGAGAATCCACATGTAAGGGAAAGACCACACTCGCAGCTCACAGCAATTACGCAAACGCGAATCATGAGCAAATCACTTAGGTGTATAGGCGCATACGTAAATGCAAAAAAAAATGTATGTACAGAGAAAGAATGTAAAAATCATGAAGAAAGGTATCCATTTTTGTTTTTGTTTTAGGACGGAGGTCACACAAGGACATAAGTAACTAGAGGAGGTAGAGTGAATTGAGAAAAATCCGGGGATAACAGTAGAAAACCTGGGCCCAATCCAGTCAGCCATATTAACGTGGAAAGTTGTATGGTATTTAGATTGGAGCCAACTAACTGAAGAATCAAGACAGTTTTTACGGGCGCAGACGCAAGCAAGCTGGAAGTGCACAGTAAAATTAAGAAAGAAAAGGGAATGCATGAGGCGTATAAATCGGGCCACGCACGAGGTTCTACAAACGAAAGAAAAATTCAAGAAGCATACAGAGTAGTGGGCTAGAAAATTCTTAGTCAAACTACAGCCACGCAAGTAATTCAAGGACAAATAACCGTAGCGAAAAAGGACAAAGTATTAGAATTAATAGTGTCAAAACCAACTATCACGATTGACACAAACAAATATTTAACGGAACAGATAATAGTAACAACGTTTGGGAATCACAAAAAAGAACTACAAAATATTAAGAGATTTGAAGAAAAAGTGCGAAAGATAACGAAAGAAGGATTAAAAATATTTGCAGACTTAATAACAGGAGAAGACAAGGTATCAAATATGGAAATATGATACGGAATAAAAAGTAAAATATAAGGTTAATAACGAAAGCAGTGTAATAATAATAATAATAACAATGATAACAATTATGTAATAACAATACCATAATAATTATATAGATAATAAGGTAATAGTAATAGTGTAAGGATAATAACAACAATAATCGTAATATTATGAAAATGAGGATGAGCGCCAGGAATCGCTTGACTACATCGGAGGCCGCAGTCCGTAGGACGACACTAAGAAAGAATTTTTCTTTTTTCAAAATATGTAACATCGGGAAATTTGTTTTAAGTTTATATAAAAAAAAAATAATTAAAAAAAAACACATATATGATGATTGTAGCTATAACTATTGTTGACAACAGAATTCATTTTCTAGATAGGCGAGGGAATACATGTAACAAGAAATAAATTTATATTAAAAAATGAATTTTATTTGCTCAGCTTTACAAATTGCCGAACGCCAGCACTTACTTACGCTGATCGCTTTCAAAAGCCTACTGCCCCTCTAGCACATTCAACGGTTAGCCTCGACTTCGCTGCTCTTTCCCCACCTTGCTACTCTGCCCTACGCGTTGAGGTGGTTCATACCGATGGCTTGCGCACGCCGATTGCTGCGCTCGGCTCGGTTTACATGGCTTATATCTACATCATACACATAATACACACAGATATGAATTTGAGAAACATAGACTCACAAGTAATGACATGTCTCGCTGATAATACAATACGTTTTTATGACGGTCAGCGACTGACTGTGAACGTTATGTTCTTTGCATATTTCACCCACCTATAACCCATGTCCTCCGGGGTAGAGAACCTTTCGCCTGAAGATCAAAGGCAGACCACGTTAACTACCTCCCCGGCAAGCTCGATCCACATTTTAACAACCACTAAGGAGCAGAATCTCATGATTATAACTTGGGTGTGAAAGCAAGCGGAACACAGTTCCGCTCCTAAACGGCATCCCACCACCGTGGTCTTGTTACCGACCTCATATGGTCATACTCACACAGTCTCAGTCAATCGCTCGCATACAACTTGTTCTTACACCAGATGGACACCAACCGATGGGCGGGAAGTTCAAACACATGTAATCATTTGCCCTTACAAAACTTTCCCGCTTAACGAATCAGAGCCAGTCTAGCTTACTTAAAGTTAATAAGAAAATATAATAAATTAAATCATACTCTGGTTCCCGGCCAAGCTTGACACACCAGACCCAACCTCCACTCGCATCCTCACTCCTTACACAAGGACACGGCTCTGTCCGCAACAACTATAATAATGATAAGGATGATAATAACAATAATAATAGTAATAAGGAAAAGAGAATGAGCGCCGGGAGTCACTCGACTATATCGGGGGGCTCAGTCCGTAGGACGAAACTTAGAAAGAATTTTTTTTTCTCTTCCCAAAATATGTAATAGCAAGAGAGTTATGTCAATTGTAGCTATAATAATAAAAATGATAAGAATGAGCAGACGAAAGTGAGCATCGGGAGTCGCTCGACTGTATCGGGGGGCGTACTCCGTAGGACGAGATCCAAAAGCATTTTTTTTCACTTGAGTACTAATGATAAGAAGTTAGTACGGAATTTTTTTTTTGGTAAATAAACGCACGCTAAAGTGAAAATGAATACTTTATTGTAAAACAACACCTAATGGAAAGTAGTATTAAGCAAATGCCCACTTCACGGCAATTTTGTACATAATTGTAATACAACGCAAAGCGCATAAATAAATAACATTGTTATGCACTCGACACACGATGAGAAGAAATTGAACAATTCAAAGAGCAAAAATATTAATGTAAAGAGAATATTGGTTCCCTATAATTGAATGGAAGAATGAGTGTAAAATACCAAACTTCATAAACAACATAAACAACAGAACACAAAACAGCACATACACATAAGATTGCAAACAAGTACACAGGCTTCACATAAAGTAAAAAAAAAACGTCATCAAGGACTACGACGTCACGGCCTCGAATATGTAACGTACGATAGTATAGGTGAGACTCTACGCTCCCTCTCCTCAAATCTCGTAACAAGGGGCCCTAGGGCCAAGGAAAGGGAAGCGCGACCAAGGTGAGAGTCTATTAGGGGAGTACACGACGAGCCTTCCAAGGAAGCACACGCATTACCTTGCCTATGATTACAGTTAAGTATCTTGAATAAAAGTCCTTGGAATAATAAGTGTTGATCATTCTCGCAAAGCACCTCTTAACCTATACCTTCCATACGTAACACTATACTTTTTTAGTAACATATTCCCAAATTAAGAAAAAATTGGAACCCTCACGATTTTTAACCGTTAATATCTCGATTGTTCAAAAACTATTCACAACCCTGCAAGCTGTAAAAAGTTTGTTAAACATTGCACTTTAAGAAAACGTAAACTATAAACTTCTAAAAACTATAAACTTCTAAAAAAAAGTTTCATTATTTATTATTTAAAACAATTTGTATGAAAACTAAATTTAAGAAGTTTTTTTTTGGAATGGCATACCATGAATAAAAGAACACAGCACTTATGTCTTGTGATTCGAAATCTCACCTACTGCAAGAGAATATTCATTGTCAGTTCAAGATTTTCGAGCTAAAGTTGCTCAACTTGACTAGATGATGAATTGTTGATAAGAGTAGGTAATTAGCTATGGATGTATAGTGATCAATAAATACATCTGCAGTCAATGAATTTACCTGCAGTATGCACACTCCGTACTACAGCTGTTCTTATATCAGCAAGAGTCAAGAGCAATGGGAGAGCATGTACTGTGAGACTGAACAAACAAAATAAGTGAAATAGGCAACAAGGGCTTACTAGAGCATTATGTGAGCGACTCTTACTACATGGTTTTGAGCCTAACTCTTACCTGCATCTCCATTGCTTTCCTGCATTTTGCGATCACGTTTATGCAAGTACTATTTTTATGAATGAGAGTATGCGTGTCAAAGTTCGTTTTAAATAACTCAAAATATTTATATCGAAATAAAAATAATATTTATAAGTGTTTTAAAACAAACGCTTATGCATAGAACATCATTTTTTTAAATATTCATTCAAGTGCTTTAAACATGTATAAGAAAATAGTTAAAAAACAATAAATATTTTAACTTGAAACTGATCGTATTAATCTACTATTTATACAACTGTAAATATAATACAACTGTAAAATGTTTTCATATTATAGTCCTGCATGCACATCACGTGGGAAGAAAAAGCAGAATCACTTCAAAAGTGTAATGTTTTAGGGTACTTTTAACCCATACATAGAGAACTACTGTGGGACTTTTTTATGTCTATTTGTGCATAGGTGATCGGGAATAACCAGCCTTTTTCAAGATGTTTAGCTGAAGTTAAGAAGCATTTGATGCAGTTATTATTTGGATAAGGGACCGTTCATAATTTAATTTGACGTTACTAGCGTGGTATCAGTTTTAGTATATGGTTATTAATAAGATAAGATTATTTTTTTTATTAATATAAGTGAATCAATGAAAAACTGACTTGTTACATCCTTATTTGTTCTTCAATTTTTTGGGTACATGATGTTGTACTATAGTGTAAGAAAATATATTAATTGACAAAATAATTTTGTTTTCTAAACAAGTATATATATATAAACTGGCACCACGCTAACGCCAAATTAAATTATGCATGTTTTTATTTGTCTGCACATGACATACAGTATTGAGCCCGCATGTCTCATGACTAAAAAAGTATGCAATATTATTATTGATAAGTTGTGCTTTTAATTGTGTTCAGTGTGTTGTTAATCATAAAATATAATTGTTATACACAATAATTTTTCAAATTATACGAAAAGCATATGCATTTTTAAATGTACACTAATTATATGCTTTAATACGGTATTTAAATCTCAGTGATAACAAAGTTTATGACAGCAAACTCACACTCAGTTAATTCTTTAATTATAACAAATACCTATAAACAATATTTTCAAAGTTCTAATAACCAAAAGGGTATCCTATTAGACTTATTATCTTTACTATTAATTTGTGTTTTAATGTTTGTTTAATTATTATTCACATGAATATGAGATTTTAGAATTCAAAAACTGACTTTTGTACGTCAGAATCATGTCAATTTTAATTTGAAAAAATGATAGTAAATTAATCTAATAATAGTAATTAACTCTTAGTGTATTTAATAGTTTTCCAGCCTAAATTCATTGTTATACACAGTCAACATTTCAGTGGTTTTGCATTCGAGGATCCTAATCAGTAATATGAACATTGTTTCTGTTTTTTATTGATGAGGGTTGTGAAAAATAAATTAACCAAAAAGTCATTAGTATATCATAATAAATCAAGGTAAGAAAGCCGTTAAATACACTAAGATATCATAATTCACTAAATTAAGCATATAATTTGTTTTTCTTGTGTGAGTAGGCGTTACTTGTCAATGACAATCTAATATTATATTCTTTCTGATCTAATTCCTTTTAAGTATATCATGCGGATAGTAAATGTTCAACTAGTGTAAAACAATTGCATTTATACAAAAGTATTATCATTTTATATTATATTGCACTTA
Organism: Copidosoma floridanum; assembly: GCF_036245765.1. Classification (NCBI taxonomy): domain Eukaryota; kingdom Metazoa; phylum Arthropoda; class Insecta; order Hymenoptera; family Encyrtidae; genus Copidosoma; species Copidosoma floridanum. The sequence continues at coordinate 1,098,883 of NW_028321883.1, read as the reverse complement.
CATCTGGTAAGTAATGTCTGCTGAGGATGATTCGAAAAGTAAAAGATGTGTAAATTATAAAATCCAAAATGAATATTTGACTGAAGGTGTAAAAAAGTATGTGGAAGCAGAAGATTTAACATCTGCAATGTCTAATCATTATTAAATTGATGTTACTATTGATGATTTAGTCTGTCCAAAGTGTTATTCAGCTTTTCGTTCAGCATCATCAAAACGAAGAATGTTAAAAAAAGATCAAAACGTACCGACTTCTAGTGATCAAACTGAAAGTCAAGAGACACCATTAACCTCTTCATCATTACAGCAGTCATCTAGTAGTAACGGTTTCAAGGAGCGGCACTTCCAAAAATCAATTTTATACAACGTTCTAAAATTTTCGAATGTTAGCCAAAATTTGATTTTGGCACCAAAAATTTTAACAAAATATCAGTTACTGCAAAATGTATTTGATTTCAACCTCTATCAGAAATTTTTTTGATAGGTTTCAAAATCTCAGAAATAACCTAAAAAAAATTAAATTCATCATTTCGAGCCTGTAGCGATCTCATTGGTTAATTGGATTCTGTTACGATAAGGAACACGTTTATAAAAAAAAATTTTTAATTGGCTTTGTAGGTTATGTAGAACCTGTATTCTACATGTATAACTATATTTGAGTAATGGGCTCAGCGCTTGTACATAATTTGAATAGAGTCTTTATAATCGGAGAATGTTCTTTGATTCAACTCATAACATGTATCTCTCTTTTGCAGACTAGCTGTGTAATCGTAGGTTTATGTGGATTATATAAAAATAGTGTATGCAATTTTACCATAACATTTCATAAATCAAGCGTATATAACGTGCTTGTAACCGTTTTCTGCTTAGACCTGGAGCCAATAATGATTAACGTTTCCTTGTCAGCCTTTTGAATAACATCCCAGTTGTTAATGCCCCGAACCAGCACGCGACTTTATTTGTATACTGCCAATAAGCACAGGCCACCAGCCCTGCTGCTATCTCTTGAATATACGTACGCGCAGCCCGCACAACTAACCTGGACCACATGGCTACTGATTTAAAGTAGAGCCAGTACGTATGTTTGCGTCAGCTGCTTGGTTAGAATAGAAAAAGTGTTAATTAAAAAATCCAGCTCGACTATTACACGTGGACCTTAACTTGTATCTTATGTGCTAAAGTCTTTACCTTTTTTTTTTTTTTTTTTTCCTAGTCAAACCACCAATCTCCTTTCAATCACAGTACGGCTAGCGTTACTATTGGTAAAACAAATTATTTTATTACAGTTAAGTCTATGGTCTAGAAAAATTGCTTTAAAGATAAAATGAAAATTTTTAAAAACCTAAATTGGCTTCCCACTAGAAAAAGCCATATGCAGAGCTTAAAAAGTACCACTCCGTCTGCCCAGATAAAAAGAGACACACCTCATGGACTTGGACTTAAACTTGTATGCCGTACTAAAATTAAACAACGATTTAGTTGAGTCATCAAAAACTAACTTCCCAATTTGTACGTACTTTAAGAAAACATTTCGTAACAATTTATTTTCTATCCATTTCCAGGTACACTAATGTTTATTAAAAGACCTTAAATCAAGTCCAAAAATTGTGGTTATATTCATCAAAGCCCATGAGTTGCACGTTTAATGTACCTACCATCAAAAATGGTGTTATCATTAAAAAGTTTGATTTTCAAACAGGTGAGATGATGCATACAAACTAATATAACGGCAGTCAAAAGATCTCGTATGAGTAGTAGTTGTGTAAAAATGTTGTAGCTTGAACAGTAAAAAAAAATTTTTACAATATGTGTGCCTTACAGCTTTTGACTTAACATTTATTTTACATGTGTTGTGATTGCAAAGAATATAGATTCGGTTCTCAGATTTTTTTAGAATGCCATATAATTTTTTGTGGTTTTATCCTAAGTCCTTGTAAATAAAAAGTATTTGTATAATTCATTAAATTTTCAACACTTGTACTTATTTAACTTACATATTTGTGATGAAGCTCGTGTAAGTATAATGTAGACAACGACATATCAATTGTTGTAAATTCTAAAGCAGACGTAGTTGTTTCCCTATTTTGTAGGACAGATGCAATCGCGGATACACTAAAAGATAAACTAGATGCTCCAGTAATATGCTGTAAGCCAAGTAATAAACTCCTTTCTCCAGTATACAAGGGACCTTCAGCCCTGCTGGCACCTTTCCGAATTACTTTTCGTGGATCACAAATAATATTATGAATGCTATAAGTATCTGAAGGTGAATTTTGCACAAAAAATGATCCATTGGGAGAAATCTCTTCCATGTGTTGATGATTGTCAAAACAGTCAGCATTGTTTGAAAAATCTATGTTATTTACTACAGGACTCCGAATAATACTTGAGACCACTTCATTATACTGAAAAATTTTTCAAGTTAGTTTTTTTTATTTTAAAATATTCGTAAGCAAAAAACTATATTTTATTTTGAAGTAAACACCTGTATCAATTATTATTATTGCCAACTATCATAAAATAAGGTCGTTGTGAATACGAAATTTTAGTTGTAGGTAAGAGGCCTATCGTCTACAAAAATACTATATAAGCTCTTGCAGTTAGCTACATAAACTCTTATGTCAGAATCTGACGTATACTATGTAATTATTGAATAAGTTTCAAAAAATAAAGTAGTCAAGTACAGTATGGAATCTAAATTTCAGGATGATAAGTCAAGTCAATATTAAATGCAGATAATAAAGTAAAACTGAAATTAAAGATGATAATTTCAAAATAATTATTTAGTTTAAATTGAAAATTTCTAGGTTATAAAATCTAATCATGTTAAACTTGTCTGGATAAATTATAACCTGATCTGATGACAGCAGCTGCATGACGAAACTCACAATGTTGGACCTGTATTGTGCCTGACAATAAGCAGCGTATAATACAAGAGCAAATTTCTTAATACTCGACTTCGCTGCACAAATTCCTTATAATATAAGTTGTCAAACAAAACATTGTAGATAACTGCTGCGATAAACTACACCTGATAAGATATTTTGAGTCCAAAAAAATAGATTCAAAGATTGCAGAAGGTGTGGTCATGGAAGAACTAAAAACGATAGCACATGATAGTTTTAAAAATCTTTTATAGTTGAAACGAATATTGATTTCTGATTTGATGATGTAGAGTGAGGTCTATCGAAAAAAATTTTAATCGTTAGTTCTGTTATAACTCTTCTGTTACTGTTTTTTATCACTGGGATAATATGACAAAAATCATTACCTCCTTTAAAATTATTGTTATAAAAAAATTACCTCCTAAAACAACTAATTTACTTTGAAAACAGTTTTCAGCATTTAATCAATCTCCTAATGTTCTATCTACTATTTCTAATGCTTTTTTTAGAATCATTAAGACCTCGTCTTAAGTAACAAAATGATCACTTCCCTCAATTTTTTTTCAACTGCTTTGATTTTTACAGAGGAATTTTCTATCATGTTAAGATCCAAAGAAAGTTTCGGAGTTACATGACTTGTCATTCCTTTTAGAAGAAAATATGATGTTATGTCAGTCAATGACATGGACAAATTTCATTGAAAAATAAAATAAAAAAATTAACGTTTTACGCAAAATAAGTGTTTCCTAAACCTCCCAAGACATCGATAAAAAAAAACTACTTTTTGTTCGCAAATAATATTAAATATTTTGTTTCGTCACTATTCAGACCTATAAAAATTGAGTTAAACACTCCTTCACAAAAATGTATTTCTTTATCTTGATCATCTTTTCACAGTTTCCAGTTTATTCAATGCAGATAAATAGAAGTGTTTACATGATTTATCTTCTAATTTTTCTAATTTTTTTTTGGTGTCAAAAAGCTAACTTACCTTTATTATCCAAAAATACCTCCATGTATTATTATTTATATTTAATCCATATTTTGTCATCTTAAATTTTTTCTAAAATAGATAACCGAGCAAAAAATCAAATGTAGGAATTATTTTAATTTATTTTTACACTTAGTAAGAATACTGACATAAATTAAATTTTAACATTTGTACATTTTCAATATTCCAATACAATGCAAATAAGTACTACGAATGAATTTCAATTAATACAAGACTCACGAAATAAAAAGGGTAAATAATTTTTACCACTTTACATACAGATTGGCCGCACGACCGCTGTCTTTGAAAGTACTCACGGGCACGTGAGTAGCGCACGTTTTGCTGAAACGAACCGACCGATCACACAATCCTCTTGTCTGTATGCTATCACGCCTGAAACGATCATAGGCTTGCGAGCGATGCGTGGAGGTCTAACGGCCATTTAGTTCTAATGGAAAATCTTTTACGGAAAATAAAGTTGAATGCTTATATTTTCAATAAAAAAATAGATAAACTCATTTCATTGGCTTTTAACATATTTTAACAAATTCCAAAATGCAGCGTGCGAGCGCGCCGCGAGCGGGCCGTGGAGTGGGGATACCGGGTTCGGCCGCTTCGGAAACTAAATTCGCGCGTTCAAAATCGTTCGCGCTCTCAAAATTTTTGATAACTCGACTTCTAAATGACGTACAAAAATCTTTTTGTACTTTATCTGGGGTAGCTCGACGAGATAAATCTGAATATGACAATAGAATTTGTTTATTTAATAAATTAGACCCCAAAATATTTTTATAAACATTTTTTTTTTTTTTTTTGACACTTTAAGATATTGTTAGCTTGTTTATAATAAAAAAACAGTTTCAATCAAATAAAATTTATTATCGTCCGATTATAAAAGTAATTACAATTTTTTCATACAATAATAATAATACATGAATATAAAATTAAAAAATACAGGAAATTTTTATTACAATTATTCTTCGACTCTTCTTTTTTTCGTTTCAATGCTTTCTTCGGATTCGTTGTCTACTATCACGCTTTCTTCCTCTTCCTGCATGCTCATACTTTCATCATTATTTCCCTTGTCATTTTCTTTAAGAATTACTTCCAAAACATTTTCGGGATCGTCATCAATTTGAACGACAGGAGTTTCGAAGTTATCGCATTGGGTTGCATGACAACTTACACAAACGGACGTACATTTAAGAAAGTTTTTTTTACATCCGCAGGCTTTAGTTTTGCAACCACTAGTGCAACTACACGATATTTTTTTAAATATTGCCTCTGGTAATAAAGGTGCCTCAGTGTAAACAGGGATTAATATATTGTCAGCCGTCTTCTACCCCCATTGAGTTACGATGTTGTTATTACCTATCCATTTTTGTAATTGTAAATAAACTCGGAAAGCGTGTTGTTGTGCGGCTCCTTTGGTTGAAGGAAGACATTCTAATTTAAATGATACTCGAGCAGTGGATCGTTTAAAACATAAAAAACGGTGTTCGTTCAGAGTACCTTCTGTTTTATTGCAATACAGTTAAGAAATTATTTGGCACATATTTTTAGCAATTTCTTCTCGAGAAGCATCTTTTTGATAAAAAATGTCTATTAAATTGAGGTGCTTTTTATGAGAATTGAACATTTTTATTATTTTATTTTTTCCTTGTTTATAGAAGAAAGATACTGAATCACAACCCTATGCGGCATGAAAAAACGCAACGTATTTTTGCAATTCTGGATACTTAAAGCTGCTGTTAGTATACCATCGATCTGTGTCTCGCCCTCTTCCTTTTTTCAAAAAAAAAATCTGTCTTGTAACTGAACTTAATTGCGTTAAAAGTACAAGTAAATCAATATCTTCTCCAACTACTATCACTGCCCTAGTTACTGAAGTCAGTTTTATTGCAGTTTAAACAATAACTGAATCTGCATCTTCTGGTTCAAATCTTTCCAAAACGATTAGTCTAGACTTCCGAATTTATAGTTTAAGCAAATAAAACAATAAAGCGTTTAAATGCATATTACAGTACAACTGTAATTTATGATTATATAAACAAATAAATTGTAATTATATAAACAAATATTTTCAGTAAAAAACAATTTCCTAAACGTTAATTTGCGAAAGGTACAGCAAAAATAAGAATGTTCGATTTTTAACGGTTTTTTCAATACATCTCGAAAAGTAATGGACGGATCGATATAAAATAAAAAAGGATCGATGTGTTTTTTTATTACCTACAACTTTCTCATTTTACTTTTTTCTCTACGAGCCTTAGTTTTTTTTTTTTTTTTGCAAAAAACCGTTTTTCTTGACTTTACGAATTTTTTAGGTTAAGTTCGCCATTCGCGAGAAGGTAGACAAAAACGCTATCTTTCTTAGAATTTTTTTTCGTATACGATCATATTTTTAGTTTGCTGTTAAAAATTTTGGGGTGACCTTGTACCTATTGATTGGACTATTGCGCTGGTTCTACAAAAACGCTTGTTGTCATGTGAGCAGCGCGCGTATTGCTAAATCGAACTCATCAATCGTGCTATTTGGCTCTTCGTACTAGCTGACAGAAAGATATCATAATCTTGCGAATGATACACAAAGACTCTATCACAGACGTTCAGCTTCATTATTTAATCACCCGATTTCGTTTGCAGTGTAGTATTGCATTAGATTATATGTATTTTAATACTTGGAAAATTTAATAAATCGTTCAATAATACGACAAACAAGGAGTGAACGATCTAGCAATTGATAAAATAGTGGAGACAGCGCGTATAGTAGTAGCACACTAAAAAAACTATGGTCTGGTAGTAGCTACCACATTTAGGAACATACGCGGCTACGATTAATTAAATGAACATAGCCCTGCGTAGCACACATTCTCATATTGTAAGAGTGATTCCAGCCCACAGCGAACATATTGCTTGACGATTAAGACGTACTATGTGTCATGCATGGCGCTGCTCCTCGACCAGGCATATACGTCAGAGTTGTGGCTGCTGTTATGGTTCATAGTTTTTCACTGTAGCGGCAAATCACTTTGTGAGCAACACACGCATTACCAAAATAAACTGATTAGTCGTACGATCTTCTATTACGCTGTCACGCTACATTTCTAAAACTACTTGACCGTAGAACCTCACTTTTAGTATCCGATTACTTTATGTCAGCACATTCTTAAAAGCACCATGAGGAATGTTATATTTAGCGTGAGCATAAGTGTGATCATAAATGTTATTCCCACTATTTACTAAATTATTTCGGTAGGTGTTAAAGTTAACGTTATGAGTTAATTCATCGTACTAATCTTTTTTGAGTCGTAGGTGGTAAGATGCATACAGATGGTTGCGTTTCAGTCAAAAAAAGTAAGAACTAGATATTTGCTTGAATAAGAATTGAGTTTTCTGAGAAGTCGATTAAATAATTTGTAGAATAATTGTTAATCACTACTAATAAATTTGTTTAAGAAAGAGAGCAAGGTAATTTAACTTGCAATTAAATATTAAGTTATACCTTTATAAGTAAAAAAAATTTTAGTATAATGTAAGATATTATAAAGCATAATTTAAACAATATCGAAAAGTGACTACGTGACGATGGTTAATTGAAAATATATGTGTGTGTGCGTATGTGTACGGTAATACACTTTATAGGAGCTTAGTCGCCACTAGTGACTCACTAGTCACGTATTTACACCACAAATTGCCACCCACATGTGCAACTACGCAGTTGATGTTTAAGTGTTGAACTTGTATGAATAATTGGTATTGGTACTATTGGATGTAAACTAGTACACTATACACTAATACAGTAATACTGTAACATGCACTGTATAATGTATACAGATTACAGTATACACATTGACACATGGCAAAAAGATATATACCAATACAGTACGTATAAGTTACACTATTAAGGTATAGTTACGTACTATACATACACCATTAACCCACACATATGCGGTCTGATTCAAAATTTAAGTGTGCACTATGCGTACTGCGCAGCGGCTGCCGTTATACAAAGAGATAGTCTAGAGGATATCGTCAATCTTCTCGGAAAAATTATTCAGATGAAAATTTTGTCTGCCACTTCATAAAAAAATACTCCTGTATGAGGAAGTACAGTTTGCCAGGTGCCAATATGGTAAGAAGTTGTTTAAACTAATGTTTTTTGAACGAATTTGTCAAAGTTATTTTTTTATGTATGAAAAAAATATTTTCACATTCTTTGGCATATTTGTAACGAAAAACTAATCAGGATATATATACCTAAACTCCACAGTTTTCGAGTGAACATTCTCAAAGTTTTAAAAAATGCATTTTTTCCGGTTTACAGGGCTCCACGAAAGTGCTAAATGAAAATATTTTCATATGTTACAACACACGATCATAAACTGTAAGCCTTCCTCTATGGACTAGGAATAAGTGTATGAGCGTATGTGAGACATTGAGCGGAACGTTAGAGATGTAATTAGCGTAGGCGGGATAATGTTATTTTGAAATCAACGGAAGATTCAATGAAACCGCACAGTCTTGTTCTGACCAGCCTACTCTTTGTTTATATTGTATCATGCCGTAATATAATTTTAATGATCATTTATTTATTAAATGTTAAAATATTTATTAATACCACACTTGATTTACGTAAGTATACGTATTTTTACAATGATTGTGCCATCTTTATACGAAATATCGTTTCATAGACGGCATACTTATATTAATAATTTTATTGTCTGCCATATACTTTCCTAGAGGTATAACTTTACATTTGGGTATCCAAGCACCCACTGTTCACTAGTTTCTCAACATTATCTACATTTTTACCAAATTATTAAGATGTTGTAACCACTGGAGATGTCAATGTAAATATGCTACACGAAGGGCCAGCATCTACTTCTATGCATACAAGCCTGAGGTCCTACTCTTTTTTTCGTACCGTCTAGTCCAACGCATTACACTATGTACCATGACCGTCCATCCCATACCCTGATTGATTTATTTCTAGTAGTCTCTCAGCAGTAAATTCTTTCTCATAATCAAATGCTGCATTAATTGTAGGCCATAATTTCATATAAATTACAATTAAACCAAAATAATCACCACCATTACTTATGAAGTTCCTCTCCCGTAGTTCAAAAAACATTAACCATACAACTCGTAGTGAAAATATCAATTAATTAGTGATAGACATTTTTGAATTCTGCACCAATATTAATATTGACACACTCTCTGATCATTTACCAACACTATCATATCTGATTTTAATTCGGTTGTCTCTGTACACACCATTGCTTTAAAGTCATCTCATAAACCGTAGAAGGTTACCACAGGGGTCATCTATAGAGCAATGTAATAATGCATATAAACGCGCCATCATAACTAGATTACAGAATGATTTCGATTTGTTTTAACGTTCGAAAAGGAAAATGCAAAAGTTTCTTGAGTCTTTGAAGAATAATCATGTTACAAACAGGATTGACTCTGCTGTGGATTTGAAGGCAAAGTGAGCGAAGATTCGCCGATTGGGGCTCTGTAGTTCTAAATTGCCTTCTCCTTTATAACGTTTTTATCCAAATGGCCTCATAGTTCACTTCACGAGTGTTACGTGTCAGGGATCATCTATTTTACCTGGAGATTTAATGGAGACTAGTTATGCCTCTTAATACTACTAGAACAGTCTTTAAGTTTTCTTTCATCACAAAAATAGATGTGAAGCGAGTGATTATGCAAGATAGTTCAGGCTTTTGTAGGCTGGACAGTATTTCTTCTGCCATACGTCGAGCGAGTGCAGAGTAAATAGCCGGACCACTGTGATCTTTATTTAATATCTCTTTGCGTGATAGCGTTTTTCCTGAGAGATGGAGGTGGGTTGAACCCATCACTGCTCTTTCAAAAGTTAAGGTTTCTACTTTCATATCAGACATCAGACCAATTGCAAAATTGCCTGAAATCTCAAAGGTACTTGAGCGAATCGTGCATTCTCAGCTATCAGACTATCTTGAGAAGTGCAATCTACTTGATCCAAATCAAGCTGGTTTTGGAAAATATCACAGCATGCAAATGGCGTTACTTGATGTGCTCGATGGCGTGAGATGAGTTATTGGCTCAAGCATTGTTACTTTACTGGTGCTTTTCCATTTCTCTAAGGCATTTGATAGTATTTCCTTCATATAAGCATTCTTTACATATATCACTCTTACATATAAGCTTCGCAAGCTCAAGTATTATGACACTGTTATAACTTAGTTCTGTAGCTATCAATCTGGACGTAAACAGGCTATTTTATAAAAAGGTGTGGGTACGTATGAATGGCATACTTCCTCGACAGGGGTACCTCAGGGAAGCGTCTTAGGACTACTTCTCTTCCTAATATTTATGAATGATTTATCATCCCTTTTCAATAAATGTAACTATAAGATTTATGCTGCGAATATATATACTATAACAGATGCGTATATGTTGTATTGAGTTTTCCACTTGCTTTATTCATTAAAGCATTGTGTACATGCACTCTCCTTCTGTTTGAAATTGAACTAAGTAAGATAGTGGACTGTATAATTTACATTACATGCCGGATTTGGGAGAGCGTGAAAAGGATGTAAAAAAAAGGACACAATAATAAATGCACAACACACTTTTAAACACTTTAGCCGTTTATTATAGAAAAACAATCTCTCTGATTAATTTTACTTCAACATGTCATAATGCTTGCTTACTTGCAAGATAAAAAAAAGGAAGAGCTAATTTATGAGTCAGACGGAGAAATTACGTGTCAATCTAAAATGTTTTGTTTTACCATCGAAATTGTTTTTCGTTACAGAAATCTTGATTAAAAACGATACACGTGAAAATTATAAGCACAAGCGCAAAGCGACTTACCGAAACGGGCGTACGAGGCTGACTGACGATAACCGCAGCAGCAGCAAGCTGCTGGACAAAGGTAAGTATAAACAGAGTCCATTGGCGTATTAATAGACGCACGCACGCCTATAATTGGCCCTTATAGGTAAGAGAATATCCCAAAGCGCGAGATTTCAAATCTCATAAACTAAATTTTCTATTTACATCAGTATAATGTTACTGATGTTGGACATAGTCCCAAGGTTGATAGACAGAAGTGTAACGAATGTATATCAATAAAAAGTCTTAGAAGGACAAAAGGGTGGATCGCATTCCACTTACAAGAATTCTAAATAATGAAAGTTCCTTTTTCTTTTAATGTAATGACATTCAGCCGGTAAAAATCAGTAATACTGATGTTTTACATAGTCCCAAGATTGATAGACAGGAGGATGGAATAATATACAACTAAGTACCGTGTGAATAAAGCAGTGGAACGCTTTCCACGTACAATAGTAAATAATTCAAAAAAAAAAAAAAAAAAAAAAACATAATAAACAAATTACTGATAATTTCATATATATTTTCGCAAGGCTTGTGACTTTTAAATATGAGATTTAATAATCATAATAGTAAATGAAAAGAAAAGAAATTGATCTAAATAAGACTAATTATTATTGGGTCCTGACTCAAGTTCAGATACGGTACGCAATAATATTAGTTTGTGTATTGGCCTTACAAAGCTAGATGAAACGGTTCTAATCTTGGCGACTCTGACGGGAGACTTAGCATCCTTATAGACTTCAGCAACCATGCCCAAAGGCCATTTACCAGGTGGAGAAGACTCGTTTTTTATGAGCACGAGATCACCAGGCTTAACCGAGCGTTGAGGATTCAACCACTTGCAACGACTTTGTAAAGTGGAAAGGTATTTAAGTGACCACCTTTTCCAGAAGACTTGGAGAGATTGTGTCACTAGCTTCCAGCGTTTAAGTGGCGATACCTTTTCAGAAGAAATATCGGGCTCTGGCACAAGAAATGAAGACCTCATGATCGAGAAATGAGCAGGAGTAAGAGGATCAAGCTTTGAGGAATCATCATTAAGGCGAACCAAGGGCTGGGAAGTGAGGCATGCCTCTATTCTACACAATAAAGTAGAAAATTTAACTACTGTCAAAATCTGATCGCCAACTACACGCTTCAAATTATGTTTAGCGGATCTGACTGCTGATTCCCATAAACCCCAAAATGTGGAGCAGAAGCAGAAATGAAGTGCCACTGTGTACCTGATTTACCTAATTCATAGGCAAACTTAGGGTCACGACTACGTTCTACCAACATTCTTTTCAACTCAGTATCAGCACCGATGAAATTTGTGCCATGATCACTGAATAAATCTGTGCAGTGGCTACGTCTAGAAATAAATCTGTGAAAGGCAGCTATAAAGGCCTTCTCTGTATAATCCTCCACAACTTCAAGATGTACTGCACGAGTTGACATGCAGATGAAAACTGCAATGTAACCCTTGAAATTTTCTTTACCATTGTGTTTTGACAAGCGTATTGGAAAGAAGCCAGCATAATTGATCCCTGATTTTTGAAAAGGAGGACTCTGAGTAACACAAGAACGAGGCAAGTCTCTCATTAACTGAGTTTGTGATTTAGACTTATATCTTTTACAAGTGATGCAACGAGTAAGCTTAGCTCTTACAGTCCGTCTACCACTTACAATCCAGTATGTTTGACGGAGTGTAATAATCGTCAACTGCACTCCACCATGTAAAGTTAATCTGTGATAATAGTCAATGAGCATAAATGTCAACTGATCTCTTTATGTTAGTATCAAGGGATGTTTGGCATCATCATCAAGTAAGGCTCTACTCAATCTACCCCCAACTCTTATCGATCCGCAGTTTATAAACAGCGTAAGATTAAGCAAACGGCTAGATCGAAGTAATGGTAAGCTATATTCTAAACTACGATCTTGATTTTGAGTAAGTACCTTAACTCAGCGGAAAAGTGACATTGTTGATGCTGATAAACTAGACACAGTCTAGCACAATCAATTTCTGATGTTAAAAGGTGAATCGAGTCAACTTCAATAAAAGAATACAAGTCAATAAACTGCAAACTAGCCTGTAAAGGGGGCTTAAGATTTCCAGCTATAGGTAAATATAAATTCTTTAGTTTAACTTTATGTAAACAACGGTACGTGAAACAAAGGCAATATGCTGTTACTCTTAGCAACCGTTCCCACTTGGAACAACGAGTTAATAGAGTCATATAAAAAGACTCAGAATTATTTACAAGACTATTTACAGAAGGCATTGAACTATTTACATTTATAGAGGTTGGGGCAATCATTTTTACTCCAAACTCTGGATAGTTAGGGTGCAATTCATGAGGAATCATAGGGCCCTAAAACCACAATATTTAATTCAGCAATTGGCCCGAAAGAACACCTCTAGAAGCAACATCAGCTGGATTTTGCTTTGACGTGATTTAATGCCACTTAGCATATGGAGTCAATTCATCAATTTTTGAACACCTATTAGCTATGAAAACTGGCCATTTGGAAGAAAGTCCATTGAGCCAATATAGTACATTCCTAGAATCGAGCCACGTGTAAACTGGTACTTCTTTTAATGAATTAACATCAACGAAATGACTAACTACTGTGAATAACAATTCTGCAGCACATAGCTCTAGTCTTGGAATACTTAGCGTTTTAATCTAGCGGAGCTACTTCCGTTTTTGCTAATTAAAGACGTACAAAAATCTCACCCTCATGTACAACGCGTAAATAAACAGCCACTGCATAGGCATTTTTAGAAGCGTGGGTAAAACCATGAAGTTCAAGAGATTCACAATCTAGTGAAAAATGATTCCATCTAGGTATTCAAACTTCGTTCAACAAAGGTGTTTTATTTAACCAATGAGTCCAGGTTTTAACCAAATCAGGTGACAAAGAATCATCCCAAGAAACTTGCAACAACCAAAAAGATTGAAATAGTATTTTAGCAAAAATTATCGTTGGAGCCAACCAGCCTGAAGGGTCAAAAAATTTTGACAACAGCGCTAATAAAGTACGTTTGGTCCAGCGAACGGGGGTGTCAACGTTTACTGTAACGCAAAATCGAAACTCGTCACTACTAGGATTCTAATGTAAGCCTAAAACAGAAATAATCGGTTTATCATCGCTTAGGATCTTTAACTTACTAGATAAGTGGCTTACTGGTAACTCAGCTATCAACTCAGATGAATTGGCTGACCATTTTCTCAGTGGAAATTGACCTAATTCAATAACTGCTTCGAGAATCTAAATTAGAGCTATAATTTGCATCTCTGCAACGCAAAAATAGTTCTACACCAGGAGGAGTTTCATTATCATTCAACAAACGCTTGTTTAGTTCTCTCGCATCTAGGCACAATCGAACTGTTTTATCCTTCTTTATTGCAATTCTGAACAGATTTGTGTGGGGGCTCGTTGATTTACGAACTATACCAATTTTCAACATTCTCGAAATTTCAATATTTACTTCATTTCTATATGAAAAAGGTACTGGGTACGGTTTTGTAAAAAATGGCGAATCATCTTTTATTTGTAATTTATATGTGTAGGGCACGTAAAGAACCGGCTTATTTTCGAATATTGACTTATAATCAAGGATAAGGTTTTTTAAATTTTTTAATTGTTCATAGTTTAAATGCGAATATTCCTTTAATTTTTGATCCATCCCTACTTCTTAGAGGTTGGATGTATAATAAAAGTCATGTGTGGATTCTTTCCCATTCAGATGTTTATGTTGTTCATTAGACCTGAAATTCGAATCATATACATTCGTTATCATAGTTTTCGTGTCCCTCCCCTCTTCTTCGAGGTTGGAGTCACTACGAAAACTGTATTGGTTATTTAAAGAGACATATTCTCCGATCAAGCATACCTCATCATTGTTTTCATTGGATTTAGATATTATCAACGTAGAATGTTCGGAAGGCTTATATTTCCTCAAATAATATGCAGTTAATTGTTCGTTATTATTTTTCGATAGTTTAATTTGATCATCGTATGTGTTTATAATCATTTTTAATTCTTTTTGTGAATCATACCCTAAAATACACAGTACTACTAATTTAGGTACTACCAGATAAATTAAATCAAAATCTATGTTCCCAATTTCTGTATTTGCTTGTACTTGTAATTTTAATTTCATAGTTTTCATACCTGTTGCTCCTTTGACTATTTTTCCTGTTACAGGTAATGTTTAGCATATTTTTAAGCTTGAGAGGTTTTTATCAGAAAAGCTTTGTGACATGCATGTTATTTCACTCCCTGTGTCAACAAGTGCTCTTACCTCGACTCCCTGAATTTTTATTTCAATTTTTTGGCATTTAATATCATCGTACATGGCGCTATCCGGGTAAATATCGAACAGTAAGTCTTTTGTTGGATCACGAAAAGTTAAATTTATTACTAGGGTTTTATGTTTCTTAATAACGTTAAGCTTATATAATGTTTTATTTTTCTTTTTGTAAAAATTTTTCGAACGTACATGAAATACATGCATATTTCTTAGTTTTTGAAAAGTCTTTATTTTTACTTCATTTTTGACGTGGCGAGGACAAGTTACTACTCGAGTTGTACTTAGCAAACATAAAGCTAATCGCCAGCATCTAGCTACACTTCCGATTTGTTTCCCAAACTATCATTCGATAATAAACTTTCCAACATTTTGTTGTTGTATTTTTGTTGTATGATATTAATATCATTGGTTGGTACTTTCTTATTTACATGAGTATTTCTAATACATTGATAATCATCGGGTCTTTGTTCTCTTTTAAAGATTATATTATCATTAGGTATATAAGTTTCTTGATTGTATGCGAGTGCGCTGGTACTTTGGGTTTGTGTTCGTGATTTTCCATTTCATTGAGGTATCAGAGATTGTTGGGCTGAATAGTGGAATTTTTTAATTACAGAATCTTCCTGAATAATATGTACCCGATATGGTTTATTATACGCTGCTTGAGTAGTTCGAGTATAATTTGCTTGGGGATTGGTACATTGTTGAGAGTTTGGTTGGTTTAGTTCATGATTTATAGTGTAACGAGGATTTTTAACATTATTTTATTGATTGTTTTCGATAATAAATTTTACCGGTGTTTCAAAATTTTATTGCTTTTTATCTTCTCCATCAAACTCAACCAAGATTTTGAAAAGTGTTTCGCAATTATTAACATTTTGACACATAAGTGCTCGACATACATCTGTATCAAAATGAATTTTTAAATTTTTAATTAATTCTCAATCAATATTCGTAATTCCTAAATCACATGCAAATCCCATAATGTGAGATGCATAATCTACACGTTGTAACTTACCCCCGTTAATATATTGACCAATATCAATTTTTCGTTTTAATGCACGTTGTACATTTTTATTCTAAAATCTTTTTTTGAAACATTTTTTAAATCCTTCATATTATTTATTTCTGACTGATATAAATACCACCACTCGTGTGCGCTATTTTCCAAAAATTGATTAATGTAAATTAAAATTTCACGATCATGAATATTGTATAAATTTTGGTAATAATTAATTTTTTTTAAAAATTTTGTGGGTTGTTCGTAATCTAAGTCTTTATATTGAGGTAATGCCATCGAGATTTTAGGGCTAGTACAATAGGTATCGTTTGTATTGTTTCGGATTTTCTCGTTTATTTTAATAGTTTCATTTTGTAACGTATTATTTAGAACATCAGTATCTTTTGATAATTCATTCATTGTGTTTAGTAATAGATCACGTAATTTTTTTAAATTGTACGTTTGAATCGTATTCTCTTCTATCTGCGATGCACGTGTTCGTAATTCTAAGTCGGTAATAGGTGATTCGTGTTCAAAGATTTTTAATTTTTCTTGTAATGGATTGTTTTCGTTTTTAAGGATTGTATACTTTTTTCCTGAGTAGTGTAATTTATATTTAACCTGTGTATAATGTTTTTAAGGGTATCAATTTCTTTTTTCCATTCTTTTTTTGCATTTTTTAATTCTTGTGTTAATCCCACCGGTTCATCTGCGGCAAGAATTTTTATATTAGTATCAATGTCTTCCTGATTTAGTGATAATGTTTGTAATTTTTCCACCATGGCTTTTTTTCATTACTAATTTATTCGTTGTACTGTATCCAATAGCTCGTTTCCCAAATTTTTCTCTAACTCGCATGGAATTTCGAACGGCTTTTTATTTTCCGACATTTTATTGAAAAATTAATTATCTTTTAATAGATTACTACAGTAGGCGCTAAATATAAGCTTCTATTAGAGATTAGTAGGGAGATTGCTGACTGCCATGCTACGGAGTGTGCCCACTTTTTTCCTGTGGTTCGAGCGCCCCGCCGTGGCCAAGTGGCCGAACCAGGCGCACATTTTTTTTTATTTGCGAAGCACGGTAGGAGTATGAGAAGAGTGGATTCGCGTGGAAATGTCCATATAGGCGCACATTTTGAAGACGCGTGGAAGGGGTATACCGAATGTGCGCCTACGAGAAGAGGAGTGGAAATGTCGGCTATATAGCTGTATATATCTGAACGCACAGCCAAAGCAAAAGCGACGATACGAATTTTTCTTTTTTGAGAGTCTCTTGACTCTGCAACCGAGTACTATATATATATTCAACTGACTTGCTCTCGCTCTGGCTTCAATGTTATCTATAAATCTTATTTAATTAAATCGTGGAACTAAATGCTTATTAATTATATACACAGAATTTTGATTTCAATACATTATTTTTTAACTCTCCCGTACTCTTAACATTCCAAAATCCATTTATGTTTTCAAAAAATTAACCACTAATTTATTAATTTCACACATCCTAACTGCTGTAAACTGTAGGACAAGCTCTGGAGTATATCCATGAACATATGTGACTTCGAAAGAGTCACCTTCCGTCCTTCGGATAGCTAAGATGGTTAAGGCTTATGCCCCTTCATAGATTGTTTTGCACTTAAGGGTTCAAATCCACTTCATGGTAGATATTTTTTTTTTTTTTTTTTTTTATTCAATGTATCATTTTGTCTTCATTTCTTTTATTTATGTTTCGTTAAAAATATATATTTACATATATGTAGTCAACATTTTTATTCGGATACATCAAAACAAATTAAATTGATATTGTTACTTAGATACAAGTCAATTCTATAGTTTTATAATACTAAAATAACTTTTGAGGATTTTAACATAATTTGTGTATTCTAAAACTCCTAAGAAATTGTGAACATCCTATTTACGACAAAAAAAAGCCGCCCGTTCACTGCTATTTACTTAATGTTGAAATTTTAATTAGTAAATAAATTAGATGAACACAATGTAAAATAGTTTTGTAAACATTTTAAAATTGTTTGCAAATCTTTAAATAGGTGTACTTTTTTTATTTATTTTTAGACAGCCAAAAGAACAATAATGAATGAAACAGTTCGATGAATAAGTAATAAAATTTATTTGGCAAGATTCTGAGACTAAACATTTCTTATAATACTTAAGTATTTTGTTAAAAAAAAAAAAAAAAAAATGAATTACCTTTAAGGGTGATGATTGTAATAAACATATTTTTAGGCTGTAGATTATAAAGGAAGTTTAATCATTTATATTGAATGCAGGAAAAGTATCGTAGTACTTATAACAATGATACCATCGGGTGAGTGCAAGAAAGAGTCTTTTTAGAGTTGAAGTCAAGAAAGAGCCTTTTTAAATTTTCGGGCAGAATAAAGTCCTCTTAAACTAAAAGAAAAAGCCTTTTTATACAGAGGTACACTCACACTTAGGTGTCGGCGTCGATTGGTATAATTAAGCCCAACAAAACGTCGCTCAAGATTATTCTTCAACATTTTTGAGTTATTATTTGCTCCTTATCCAGCTCTTGGTTGGTCTCGTACCCCTGTACGAATCCACACGTTTATTCTATACTGGAGAGCAAAACGAGGAGTTCAAGAAAAAGATATTAATGCCTTTTTAACGAGTTTGTTTACTCCTATTTTAAGGTAGTAATGTATATATTTTTATAGATCAATTATATATATACACACATGAATGTAGTACTAACTTAAAATCGGAGAAATAAGAATTAAAGGCTCTTTCTTATATTCAGTTTAAAAAGGCTCTTTTACGCTTATTACTCTGAGAAGACTCTTTATTATGCTAACGTGATAAATTATTTAGAATCAGAAATTGTGAGAAGTAAAAAAATTTTTTAACTACAAATTTCTATATTAGCAAAAACTTCGATTAAGTTACATGGGATGTTGTGATATTTTATTGTTTTAAGAAATTTATGAAAAAATTTGTATAGGTATGTTTAAGTATCATAAATAACGTATTAAAATTTTAAAGAGCCTAGATACACCATTTTTAAGAAATAAAATTGCGAAGTTGGCCACTTATACACATGCTTTTAGATGGACTTGTCGGAAAATGCACGTTTTTACTCATAACTTTTGATATTTTCTTAAGAATCTTTGAAAAAATAAAATTGTTAGGGTTCATTATAGTTGAAATAAGTATACTAAAATTAGAGAAGCCTAGTTTAACCGTTTTTCAAATATAACAGTTTAAAGTCTAGTTACAACGTTACTAGAATACCTACATAGTGGTACAGTCTGAGGCGAAAGTTAGGTTAATTTGTTGTTTTAACGTTTGTGTTTACATTCCTGGGAGTTTTTCTGTTTCAAACACCTAATTTTAAAATTATTTACCTGTTTTGTTAAGAATAATTACAACAAAGACATTTCTAACACTAAAATTCAATTTTGAAATTGACTGTACCACGACAACCCCCTCAAAATAGTATCAAAATATACATTTGTAGTGCAAAATCTTTAAAAAATCTACAGTTTTCTGAAAAATCGACTAAGTATTTATTCTAGTTTTCCATTTTATTCTTAAAATCATGAAGTATTCAAACTATTATTGTTTACTGTATTTAAGTGCATACTTCTTTATCATAAATTAATTCAGCTATGATTTTCAAAAATTAATATGTAGAGCTATGAAAAAGGCATTTTAAAGATTTTAACGTTAAGCTACTCGTCGTGAAAGTTCCTCGAACTTTTTTAATAAAAGCAACCTATGTCACGTGGTTGAAGATACCGACAATGCGGTTGTTACTATAACTACAAAAAAAAAAAAAAAATTAACTGCCTTGCGTTGTGTGGCAAGAGGTGTTTTTTAATGGTTTATCTTATCAACTATAAACAATCGAATAAATTTATGCAAATCATTGTGTGTTGCATACGATATAAAATTAATTGATCGATTGTGATAGTTAAAAGAGCAATTTTAATTGAAAAATTTTAATATTTTGTAAAGTTATTCATCTATAAAAATATATATAGTGCCACCTTCCAAACAGAGGAAATAAATTTTTGTTAACTGTATATGATTTACGCACTGTCAAAAATTTTGGTAACTATTTCTGAAAAATTACAATAAAAATTGATTATAGGTAAAAAAATTAATTGTTTACACAGAATAAAAAATTTTTTTTAAACCATACTCTGAGTTACAAGTGGTTGAAATTAGTATGTGTTAAATAAAAAAAGCTTCGTTCAGTCTCTGTAAGACTCTTTAATCTAAATTACGCACTATTTATAAAGACTAAAGAATCTACCTTCATATTTGTACATATATATGAAGTACGAATTTTGTCAACGCAATATTCACAAGGTATTGACAAGAAATGTAAATATAAGCACAAAAATATAATATATGTACGTAGTTAAATATTCACGTATAATTGGATGTAAGTTAAACTTTACTGGCAATGATCTTATTTGATAAAATCGTAGTAAAAGTATGAGTTTTCTTCTGCCTTCGGCTTTTTTTTGTCGTAAATAGGATGTTCACAATTTCATAGGAGTTTTAGAATACACAAATTATGTTAAAATCCTCAAAAGTTATTTTAGTATTATAAAATTATAGAATTGACTTGTATCAAAGTAACAATATCAATTTAATTTGTTTTGATGTATCCGAATAAAAATGTTGACTACATATATGTAAATATATATTTTTAACAAAACATAAATAAAAGAAATGAAGACAAAATGATACATTGAATAAAAAAAAAAAAAAAAAAAAATATCTACCATGAAGTGGATTTGAACCCTTAAGTGCAAAACAATCTATGAAGGGGCATAAGCCTTAACCATCTTAGCTATCCGAAGGACGGAAGGTGACTCTTTCGAAGTCACATATGTTCATGGATATACTCCAGAGCTTGTCCTACAGTTTACAGCAGTTAGGATGTGTGAAATTAATAAATTAGTGGTTAATTTTTTGAAAACATAAATGGATTTGGGAATGTTAAGAGTACGGGAGAGTTAAAAAATAATGTATTGAAATCAAAATTCTGTGTATATAATTAATGAGCATTTAGTTCCACGATTTAATTAAATAAGATTTATAGATAACATTGAAGCCAGAGCGAGAGCAAGTCAGTTGAATATATATATAGTACTCGGTTGCAGAGTCAAGAGACTCTCAAAAAAGAAAAATTCGTATCATCGCTTTTGCTTTGGCTGTGCGTTCAGATATATACAGCTATATAGCCGACATTTCCACTCCTCTCCTCGTAGGCGCACATTCGGTATACCCCTTCCACACGTCTTCAAAATGTGCGCCTATATGGACATTTCCACGCGAATCAACTCTTCTTATACTCCTACCGTGCTTCGCAAATAAAAAAAAATGTGCGCCTGGTTCGGCCACTTGGCCACGGCGGGGCGCTCGAACCACAGGAAAAAAGTGGGCACACTCCGTAGCATGGCAGTCAGCAATCTCCCTACTAATCTCTAATAGAAGCTTATATTTAGCGCCTACTGTAGTAATCTATTAAAAGATAATTAATTTTTCAATAAAATGTCGGAAAATAAAAAGCCGTTCGAAATTCCATGCGAGTAAGAGAAAAATTTGGGAAACGAGCTATTGGATACAGTACAACGAATAAATTAGTAATGAAAAAAAGCCATGGTAGAAAAATTACAAACATTATCACTAAATCAGGAAGACATTGATACTAATATAAAAATTCTTGCCGCAGACGAACCGGTGGGATTAACACAAGAATTAAAAAATGCAAAAAAAGAATGGAAAAAAGAAATTGATACCCTTAAAAACATTATACACAGGTTAAATATAAATTACACTACTCAGGAAAAAAGTATACAATCCTTAAAAAACGAAAACAATCCATTACAAGAAAAATTAAAAATCTTTGAACACGAATCACCTATTACCGACTTAGAATTACGAACACGTGCATCGCAGATAGAAGAGAATACGATTCAAACGTACAATTTAAAAAAATTACGTGATCTATTACTAAACACAATGAATGAATTATCAAAAGATACTGATGTTCTAAATAATACGTTACAAAATGAAACTATTAAAATAAACGAGAAAATCCGAAACAATACAAACGATACCTATTGTACTAGCCCTAAAATCTCGATGGCATTACCTCAATATAAAGACTTAGATTACGAACAACCCACAAAATTTTTAAAAAAAATTAATTATTACCAAAATTTATACAATATTCATGATCGTGAAATTTTAATTTACATTAATCAATTTTTGGAAAATAGCGCACACGAGTGGTGGTATTTATATCAGTCAGAAATAAATAATATGAAGGATTTAAAAAATGTTTCAAAAAAAGATTTTAGAATAAAAATGTACAACGTGCATTAAAACGAAAAATTGATATTGGTCAATATATTAACGGGGGTAAGTTACGACGTGTAGATTATGCATCTCACATTATGGGATTTGCATGTGATTTAGGAATTACGAATATTGATTGAGAATTAATTAAAAATTTAAAAATTCATTTTGATACAGATGTATGTCGAGCACTTATGTGTCAAAATGTTAATAATTGCGAAACACTTTTCAAAATCTTGGTTGAGTTTGATGGAGAAGATAAAAAGCAATAAAATTTTGAAACACCGGTAAAATTTATTATCGAAAACAATCAATAAAATAATGTTAAAAATCCTCGTTACACTATAAATCATGAACTAAACCAACCAAACTCTCAACAATGTACCAATCCCCAAGCAAATTATACTCGAACTACTCAAGCAGCGTATAATAAACCATATCGGGTACATATTATTCAGAAAGATTCTGTAATTAAAAAATTCCACTATTCAGCCCAACAATCTCTGATACCTCAATGAAATGGAAAATCACGAACACAAACCCAAAGTACCAGCACACTCGCATACAATCAAGGAACTTATATACCTAATAATAATATAATCTTTAAAAGAGAACAAAGACCCGATGATAATCAATGTATTAGAAATACTCATGTAAATAAGAAAGTACCAACCAATGATATTAATATCATACAAAAAAAATACAACAACAAAATGTTGGAAAGTTTATTATCGAATGATAGTTTGGGAAACAAATCGGAAGTGTAGCTAGATGCTGGCGATTAGCTTTATGTTTGCTAAGTACAACTCGAATAGTAACTTGTCCTCGCCACGTCAAAAATGAAGTAAAAATAAAGACTTTTCAAAAACTAAGAAATATGCATGTATTTCATGTACGTTCGAAAAATTTTTACAAAAAGAAAAATAAAACATTATATAAGCTTAACGTTATTAAGAAACATAAAACCCTAGTAATAAATTTAACTTTTCGTGATCCAACAAAAGACTTACTGTTCGATATTTACCCGGAAAGCGCCATGTACGATGATATTAAATGCCAAAAAATTGAAATAAAAATTCAGGGAGTCAAGGTAAGAGCACTTGTTGACACAGGGAGTGAAATAACATGCATGTCACAAAGCTTTTCTGATAAAAACGTCTCAAGCTTAAAAATATGCTAAACATTACCTGTAACGGGAAAAATAGTCAAAGGAGCAACAGGTATGAAAACTATGAAATTAAAATTACAAGTACAAGCAAATACAGAAATTGGGAACATAGATTTTGATTTAATTTATCTGGTAGTACCCAAATTAGTAGTACTGTGTATTTTAGGGTATGATTCACAAAAAGAATTAAAAATGATTATAAACACATACGATGATCAAATTAAACTGTCGAAAAATAATAACGAACAATTAACTGCATATTATTTGAGGAAATATAAGCCTTCCGAACATTCTACGTTGATAATATCTAAATCCAATGAAAACAATGATGAGGTATGCTTGATCGGAGAATATGTCTCTTTAAATAACCAATACAGTTTTCGTAGTGACTCCAACCTCGAAGAAGAGGGGAGGGACACGAAAACTATGATAACGAATGTATATGATTCGAATTTCAGGTCTAATGAACAACATAAACATCTGAATGGGAAAGAATCCACACATGACTTTTATTATACATCCAACCTCTAAGAAGTAGGGATGGATCAAAAATTAAAGGAATATTCGCATTTAAACTATGAACGATTAAAAAATTTAAAAAACCTTATCCTTGATTATAAGTCAATATTCGAAAATAAGCCGGTTCTTTACGTGCCCTACACATATAAATTACAAATAAAAGATGATTCGCCATTTTTTACAAAACCGTACCCAGTACCTTTTTTATATAGAAATGAAGTAAATATTGAAATTTCGAGAATGTTGAAAATTGGTATAATTCGTAAATCAACGAGACCCCACACAAATCTGTTCAGAATTGCAATAAAGAAGGATAAAACAGTTTGATTGTGCCTAGATGCGAGAGAACTAAACAAGCGTTTGTTGAATGATAATGAAACTCCTCCTGGTGTAGAACTATTTTTGCGTTACAGAGATGCAAATTATAGCTCTAATTTAGATTCTCGAAGCAGTTATTGACAAATTCCTTTACATGAAGACAGTAAAAAATTTACTGCTTTTAAAAGTAATGATCACGTACACGAATTTAACGTCGTACCATTTGGGGTAAAAACCAGCGGTGCCGCTTTGATCCGTGGATTACACAGAATATTATACGATCTGGAAGATTTTATTTTTACTTTTGTAGATGATATAGCTGTCGTTTCCTCAACATTTTATAAACATATTGATGACATATTGAGTATTATTTAAGAAAATTATTCGAAACGATTGATAATTACAATTTAAGATTATATTTTGAAAAATCAAATTTTGCACAAAAAGAAGTAAAGTTTCTTGGACACGAGGTACGATAATTTCTTACAACCAATTAAATCTTTAACACATCACGAAATTTTATCTGTCGATTTTTATGGTCCCTTGACATTATCAACAGGGGGTATTGAATTTCTATTTACTACGATCGATTTATTTTCAAAATTTGTAGTCTTTTACCCCTCAAACAAGGCAACTTCGGCTATTATTACAAATAAGATTTTCAACAATTATATAGCAAAGTATGAATCTCCACAAAAAATTATAAGCGATCACGGCACTCAATTCACAACAAATGAATGGATTAAAACATTAAAAGAAAATAAAATCAAAGCAATATTCTCATTTATTCAACATCCCAAATTGAACTTGATACAACGAGTTCATAGAGAAATCGGAAGATTCATGAGAGTATTTTGCTTAAATAAACATGGAGCATGGGCACGATATATTAACTATTTCCAGGAAATAATCAACTCCACACACCAGGATACCGCGGAAATGACCCCATCAGAATTACATTGCGATATTAAACCCAAACGATATTGGGAAAAGTGGTTCACACCATGTAAACAAAATGAAATCGCATTTAGATAAAATTATAAATACACGCATAAGAATGCATGATAAATTGAATAAACGAGCCGAAAAATAGAATGCAAACAAGAAACATTTTTCATAAACGTTAATGATAAAGTGCTATTAAAAGCATTAAATTACTCTAATTTAGAAACAAACGTCATATCCAAATTTATGCATTTGTATCAATGCTCATATGCAATTGACTAAAAAATTGAATTAGACACATACGTTTTAAAAAATTTTAAAAACAATGAAATAAGAGTAAAATTCCATCTTAATAATCTGAAACCGTATTTTGAAAATACATAATAATAAACTTAATTCTAAAAAAAAAAATTTATTTAAGCATTGTTACCACAAGCGTACATCGAATTATAAATTTTCGTAAGCGATAATCCTCTTGTAAGAGCAAACCATGTACATACGAATAAGGAACAATCATATATACATGTAAGTTTAAGTTACAAGCAACGGACACAATTATTGTCAGGACAGCTTGTAAAAATAATCTAGATTAGAACTGATAAGACTATAATCCCAAATATTATACCATAACGCGTTTATATGTACAGGATACCAAACTGATACATATGCGATCCAAAAGGACTATTGTCAATTTATAATAAATAAAATGATGACGAGTTGAATAGTCCATTTAGTACGGTGTAAGTGGTTGAGTCGACAACATAATTTCTATTGCGATCTTCATACATACATACATCTTCATTCATCAAGAAAATTTTAAATAACAATAGCATGTTTCTTTCTTAAGAAAGCTTATATTAATTTGCTATTTTACGCAGGTCACTAACTGGAATTTTGACAAATTTAAAATTTACGATATGCATAAGATTAAGTATACAGTGAGTACCTACAAAATGGAATCGAAGACAAATAAGGAAAAATAAATTTCTTCCTCCATCAGTTTGACTTACGTTATTATTTATTAAGATATCACACTGAACTTTACTGACGATTTGTTTATGTCAATTTTATTGCAATTTCCAAACAAACTATGAAGTTTCTGATGCGGTGAGTTTTCTTGTTAATATTAGAGATAAACTACAAAAAAAACTTTTATTTTCCATTTATTTGTATAATACATGATGCTTATACCTATTTACATTATAGTTACATTTTGATTGCAACAATACAAACCGTGAAAGTATCACCCTATTGTGGTAGCTCAATATTATAAGTTAACTTAAAGAGCAAGGCAAGTAAATAAATTTTTATTTATTATGTTATTTGATGTGCACGTGTTTATAGAAGAGATTTGTAATTTTATGTACTCCTACTAAAGTATTATGAGATTCAAATAGTTTTTCTTTTTTAGGTTAAAAAGTTTAAAAATACCTATGTATAACTAAACGAGGTAGGTTTAATTAAAATCAGGTGTCTAATCCCCCTCCACTGGATAGTTTATAGAAGAAAAGAGAATTCTTCATGTAAGGCAGAATATTAAAAGTGGGAGGATATCAAGTAGCAATGTGTTGTTTTATATTTTACTATTAAATTTACAAAAAAGCGGCATCGATCTGATCTCCTCATACTATCATAGAAAAAGTGTTAGGATCTTATTAAGTTATAAGAATGTAAAATACATGCAAATAGTTTCTTCTTATTGCAAGCTTGTTTTACTAGTATACATGCGTACCTGTATGATATACTTGCTGTATATGGCGTTCCACACAAACACCTTAAATCCTCACGTACTCATATCGACCCCTCACATCCCCTCACAAACTAAGGTAAAGTTCCATCATCTTCTTTTTTACTTCAGCTTTGCTTAGTTTTTCTCCAGACCCCTCGCTGCCTCTTACAGCCTCATCACAATCCCCTACAGTCCTCTTAAGACCCCCATACACCCTTTACCGCCCCCCACAAAAATTTTCTTAATTCTTCTACACCCAGTTAAAACAAGACATAATTTTTTTTTTAAATAGTAATAGTTACCAAATAATATGTTATTTTGCCACTTTTCATCCCTCCTCACGCTCCTTACATTTTTTAACTCCCCCTTCTCTTATCTCCCTTAAAAAAAAGCCAAAATTATTTTTATATGTTTTGCCCCCATCGTCACAGAAAGAGATATTTTGACTTTTTGTCATTATTAATTACATTAATAAATGATCGACTGCTAAGAAAAGACTCCAAAATTTTAAATATTTACAGTATTTTCAAGGTGAGAAACACATTTAAAATAGATAAAGTCACATGGCTTTTAAAAATTCTTTCAGCAACCTTGAAACCTAAATTTCGAGCAATTAGACAACTTAATTTCTTGTTAAATGAAATAAATCAATGGCTTTAAAAAATTGCTTGATATAAGACGTAAATACTAATCAAATAGGAATAAAAACTTGCAAAGCCCCAATAGTATACATAATAATGAAAAGTTTATATTGGTCTGCATTTGCCCTTCTACGCGCTCTGCATCCGAAAATTTACCCCCCTTTCACCATTTATATTAGTGAAATGACTATATCATGTAAACTATAAAAGTATAAGCAAAAAGTTAAAAAAATTCACTTATCTAAACCCTACGTGGAGAATCAAATAATAATTTTAACAATACTCTTTTGACTGTATAAACTCCATACCGGTGATGAGAAGATGATTTTAAATTTAAATCTGATACACAGAATCAAAATATTCAAATGTAATTAAGAAATTTTCCTTTTTTTATTACTAAGTAAACATTCAAGCTTGTAAGAATACTATTTAATAAATAATTGTCGATTAAGGTAAAAAAACCAGATCTGGGTCCCGGGATCCCCAAAAGAAGTGCTACTTTTAACTCGTATGTTATTTAACTTGGTATAATAGAAACTAAGAAAATTAGAGGGTACACCTAATTTTACTAGGTCTTTACAAATTAGATATTAAAATAGTGATACTTTGAAGTCTTATTTACAACTGTTGCTGAATTGTTTCTGTTTTTGTTTAATTAATACGTCTTTTCAGACAATTATGTCTAAAAGGGTTAAGCACGCTACTCTCTACTTTGCTTGAGGCTCATTCTGTATCTACTAAAAGTGAAATAATATTTGTTGAGTTCTTAATGTAAGGACAATGTTTCAAATCATTAAGAGAGGAGGTAGATGTGTATAAAAAAAGAGTTAGACGATAGAAGTGAAATAATATCTAATTATATTATTTCTCAAGATTATTACTCATCTGAACGATCGTCACTTTCTATAACCAACTGCATTATCCATTACAGAATTTTTTAACGCGTGCTTATACTCATATTCACTTGCAACGTGAAACCGATAACGCTTGAGGTTTCAATTAACAACAGCGAAATGCATTGAAACAAATAGAGAATTGAACTTCTTAAAATATCTCTTACTATTGAAAGTACATGATAGTTACTTATAGTCATTACAGTGTCATGTTGAGAAATCAAATGCAGGCTACATCAAGTTTTGTGGTAAGTAATACTGGTGAATTTTGTGTACAAACTCTATATGCAAAACTAATCGTTGCAGCTCTTATGTGGAAGAGTTCTTAAATTAGTTTCAGGCTGCGTTGTTATCAAAGTGAGCATGTAAAAACAGAGTAGAAGCCTGGTGACTCTTTACTTATTCGTTTTTATGCTAAGGAGAAGGCTATTGTTGAAGCTGATCCGACTCTTAAAGTAAAACTGCCAGTTTTACAGCAGCATGTTACAAACAATTGCGTGATACAGCCCGTTAAAAAAAATACCCGTATAATTTTTTTTAAGAGACTTAAATACTTTTACTTTTATGGTTGTCATCCAATCTATTTATTTGATATAATTGGAAGTAGTTTTTGCCTGTAGGCACACAATAATAACAAGGGCTAAAACTGCAACCCAAAGCCGCATTAAGACACTGTCATACTTTTTTCTCGTTGTAAAAAAAATAACAACATGAAAGGAAGCGTGTGATTATGTTTTATTTTGTTATTTATATTACTTACAATTGAATGGATTAGGATGAAAAACTTATATAACATTCTTCTATCTGGAAGCACAGAACCCCCTACCCTTCTTTTTACCGCTAGTTTACATAAAAAGTTTCCAAATCTACGAAGTAACATTGCAAAGAGAAAGTAGAAAATAAATTTACAGATAAGCATTGAACTTGTTTAAATTCATCATTTGTCTCGCGGGAAACAGAAGAAGAATATTAAAAATAATAATCAACATTGATAGTTGCACTATAGTCTTTTTAACGATTTATATATGCTTTATTATAAAAAATAGTAATTTTAAAACTGATATTGAAATTAATCTTAAATTTTTTCTGAAAACTGCTCCTGAAAATGTAATGTAACTGGTCCTAGAACTTATCTTGAAACTTGCTGGGGGACCAATCTCAAAACTAGATTCAAAACAGGTCTTAACAGCAGTCTTACAACAGGTCTGAAAATAATCACAAAACTACTTTTGAAACAAATCTCAAAATGAGTCTTTACACAAATCACTAAATAAATCTCTAAAGTAATTTTAAAATAGGTATTAAAATAGGTGTCAGAACTTATCTCAAGACAAGCCTGAAAACTGATAAGAAAAAAAAATCACAAATCAGATATAAAAACAATGCCAATGACGATAATATATACATATATGCATATTAACACAGCATTGCAGAGCCTATTGGGCACAGTTCTCAGAAATAGCTGTAATATGTATAAATTTATAAGTAGTACTTATCTTTGCCTAAGAAAATAAGTGATTTTTATCTTTCTCTCAGGAGAAGAGTGATATTGATATTTGCTCAAACCCAAGTGTAATATAGATCTTTGCCCTAGGAAATAAATAATACCTATCTTTGCCTTAGAAGAAGAGTCATACCTTATTTTTTCTTGAGGCACAGTGTGATGCTCATTTCGCATCAGAAGAAAAATAATATTAATTTTAGCCTTTCTGAAAGAACCATACTCGTTTATGCTTGAGGTAATACTATACTTTACTTTAGAGAATATGTGAAACTAATTGTTGATCAAGGCAAAGTCTGATATCGATTTTTGCCTCAGGAGAAAAGCGATCTTTATCTTTGCCTAAAAAAATTAGCAATATATATATACGTACATATATATATATATATATATATATATATATATATATATATACCTAAGGATAAAAGTAATACCAATCTCTGCTTCAGGAAAAGTGCGATACTGATCTCTGCTTTCGGTGGAAAGCGTGATTTCTTCTTTGCCTAACTATGAGAGGTTAATACTTATCTACGCTTCAAGTTTAAATCGATGTTATTTTCCGCATCACAGGATATGCGAGAATATCCTCAGAAGAAAAGCGATATATATGATTACCCAAAGCGAAAAATAATTAATTATATTTGTTACCTCCAGCTATTGTAATCGGGATTAGGGCCTATGATTACAGGTTAAAAGAAGCCAGAAGCCTAATGTTTTAAAATAATGGCAGTATTATGAGTACGGTAGTGAAAGACAAAAATTTTAAAATACACCAATGAACAAAGAAAACATGTTTAAATAGTTGAATGTTCATTAGGATTCTACAACAAATTTCGTCAGAACATTTCTAGTTAGAGATTTTTACTAATACTACCAACAATGCATACAGAAAAGTATTTTTGTGTTAGCAAAACTTGAGCTCTTTCCAAGGATGGTGAGCTTTGCCACAAAAAAAGTTTAAGAAACTGGACGAGAAGGTCAGGTTAGAGACAAATTAGTGGCTCGTAAATCGTGTGTACTTGATTTAATTTAGATTCAGATATCCTGTACCTATCAACAAGCTGTATTTATTGACTGCACTGCACCACCTGTCCAACTTACTGTTGCAGAATTAGTGACTCAAACAATCATGTTCTCTAAATCTGGCCATTTTTTGGAATTGAGCCTATGTTAACTTTTGTTCACAAAGGCATGACCAATTAAAACTTCAAAACAGTTTATTGAAAACCACAAGTATGTTGGGTGGGTGCGGGGTTCATTACGTTTCTTAATGGAGGATGAGATAGGCTAAGGTCAATAAAAATAACGACCTTTTTGGAACTGATGTGGAGATGTGCAAGTGTAGGTCTGTAAGCGGGTAAGTGTGAGAGTGCCTCCACAGTACTTTTTTTTTATCTTCGTACTACGGTTCCAGAGAGCGTATATTCACGGAGGGTGCTCAAAGCACGCAAATGTTGACAGAGGCTTTTATTTAATAATTCAGAGGAATAAAAATATGAATTTATGCAAACCACGTCAACGCATCGTGAGTCAACGGAAACTTCTAAGAACTCAAAACAAACAAAAAATTACCCCAGACAAGCAACGTACACAATTTTTCAGGAGAAAACTAAAGACCTCTTTGTAGAAAGGCGACAATTAAGCTGGACGAGGCTCACCAAAATTTTCCAGTCTCGGTACCTTTCCTCTCTTCTTTAACCTTCCTGTCTAATGATGCGTACCAATTAGCAGACGTCTTGTATATCTCGAATGTCAATCAGATGTCAGGACGTAAGGAATACCAAAGATGAGCGGGACGGAACAAATAAGTAAAGTTTGAAGGAGGGGAGAGTAAGAGAATCCATAGACAATTCAGAAAACGCGCGTAAGCGAATATGTGTCAGATGAATGAATTTAACAGTGATTTTAATGTCATGTTGAAAGTAAACGTGTTCTTAGCTTTGATTCTCTTGCTCTCACGTCGTGGTGTTCGATTTTAGTCGCGCTCGACTTAATAAGTTCTGTTTTTGTTCTCTTTTCTTTTCTTTTTTTTTTTTTTTTTTTGAATCCACGGGCTCATTAAATGTAAGACTTAAATTTTTTTGTACGTGCAGTAGATTGTGTATAATAGTTTCTGTAGATGTTCTGTGTCAGAAATGGAACTTTTTCGTAAAGTGCACCATCATTGCTAGAGATTTTCATAATCGTTGAAAAAAAAAAAAATTTTTCATTTAATTTAAACTAGATACTAATCTAATCAAACAAATTTAACTTCATGAAAACTTATAAAGTGAAGCATGAATTAGCATTTTTCGTTATTAAACAGTATAATATCATTGAATTCGCCTAATGGATATGCTGGAAGATATCAACTATACCTTCATGTAACAGTAAGTATTTAATAAAAAAAAGGTATTCAATCTGTAAGAGGACTATACAAGAGTGTGATGGCCTCTTAAAATGAGATGAAGGTACTACCGGAGATATTTAGAAGATTACAAGTGGAGTTGTCTGAAATTTTATTGTGATTGATTTCAGATGTGAGGTAGATGTGAACCGAAGTAAGTTTCAGGGGAACTCTTATCGCTCTGCTTTACCATATTTAAACACTTTGGAAAAAGGTTACAAGGTTAATCACAATTGCACGATAAAAGCCAGTTCTTCATAAATAAATATCTTGCTTTTAGAATCGATATTGAAAGCCCTGATCCAAAGCTCGTGGTTAGTTTCTTACCTCACTATAGGGTCTTAAAGATTAACCGTCGAAATCCTAATTTGAGAATTACCTTTAATAGATATTTCAAAAATCTTAATAAAGTTTTTCTAATTTCTTTGTTGCATTCTGGTCCTCATTTCTTGATGAATTTTCTAAAATTATTCTCAAGTAAAGATTATGTGTATTCGTGTTTAGTACCAACATTAAGAAAATCTTTTGCCAAATCGTTGTCAATTTAAATGATCAATTGTACCAAGCTATCTTTTAAAGATCTCAATCTGACGAGACACTAAAAACTTATTAACTGGCTACTGTGATCCATGTTTTAGTGAGATCACGATTTTCGGCAAGTAAAGTTTTACTACAACTAGCTCTTGACTGTACATCATCACACTCAACAGCTATAAAAATACTTCAGAAAGAAATGTATGTAGACGACTGTTCAACTGGCAGTCATTTTTTTTAAGAAAACGAAAGCGTAACTTATTATACTAATAGATCTCACTAAGTTGGAAAAAATTCTTCGCAACAAAGGTCTGAAAATAATCTAAATTCCTTATCTAATATACTAACTGAGTTTCAAGTTGATCAGCCAAAGAGCTGGAAAGAAAATGGTAAGACTATGTCAGTACTTGATTTTTTCTAAGATCCCCTTAAATATAAGTTTCAATTTCATTTTTCAAACAGTAAGTCTCCCAATGGTAAGACCAAGCGAGGTTTTTCAGCCCACAAAACAAAAAACTTCAATATTTTGAGAAAGTTCTTTCCTACGTTTATTTTTGACAAAGTTTTTTTTAGCTGGTATGGTTGTTAAAAATTTTGTGGGATATCCACTTTTTAAAACAGTGGTTAAGACTTATACAACATCGTGAAAAGAGACCCTTCTTTTAAATAGAATTTGTATTACTCTAAAACAACTATTCATCTGAAAACTGTTCTCTTCACGATCATGCGTACGCTGATAATTCAGAATCCACGAAATATTTTATTAAAATTGAAAGTTTTACGTGCCAATAGACGTTAGCTTTAAAAATAAGAAAATTAAAAAGTTTAAGTCGATTTTTAATCTACATTAACTAGTAACAGGATTTTGCTTCGGATATTTCCAATATCATGACGAATCCAGGGCATTCTATAAAAAACAATGGACCCTTGCCTACCTGAAGTAGCTTGCACAAACTGACTTTCATATTAATGACCTTTCAAGTGTTGTAGGTACGTAAGGTATGCTTTAGTAGACTAATTTGCCCAACATAAGTTAAATTTATTTGGTAAGGATTTCTTATTGACAAGCGACTTACGTCGAACTCCATCCTAAACAACTATAATTGACAAGTAGCCACCAATACTAAGAGGTTCTTAACGCTAACGAATCTGGCGAAATACCAGAAGCCATCTAGCCAGAGCACACTCTGCTCTAGCGATTTAGGGTTTTATGGCCATTCTTCTAACGTATCTGGTACTGCTACCAGAGCACATTATATTGAAACAGCAAGACAGGAAGAACAACGCTAAGTTTAAGCAGCCATAACAGCCTCCTCAGTGGTTCGTAGGAACAGCATCTCTACAGAAAAGGTATTTTCCAGGCCCACTTTCCTGACTACCGATGAGAGGTTGGTTATCTGGGGAACGACCTTAAGACAAGATATTCTTCAGTTAGTCGCATGCTTCCCTTCAGCATGATCTCCGTACGCAGAGGCTCCAAGGGTTGGAGTCAAGCTACCCGCATAGCCAGCTCTCCATCATCAAGAATAATAATAAGGAATGGCTAAAAATATCACTACTGGTCCGTTTCACGGCCATCATAAGTATTAACATTTCCTACTTGACCATCAATCTAATCAGTTCTTATTAAAGCCCCTTAACTACCTAGACAACAAATAAATATTTACTATTATTTCCAGCAATGATTCGTCGACTAAACGACTAAATAAAGCGGGCTGCTACTAAACCAAGTCAGTCATTCACTGGCAGACGTCAAGAGCGAAGTTATCCGTCATGTGACTAGAATCCTTCATACGTCATACTAGATCCATCATATTAACTGAAAACGTTTAACATTACGTATCAACACACTTCTATTCAGTGTATCTCGAGCGAAGACAGAAGGGCCGCTAGTCTTACTAATATATAAAGCAAAGTCACTAAAACCGTTGTAATCGCTAACCGCGAAAACTACTGAACCAATTTTGCTGAAATTTTGCACACTGATTCATGATACTTCCTAGATGGTTTTAGTATAGTTTTTATCTTAGAAAATTTATTAACAATAGCAATAAATGAGCTCAAAGTTTTGCAAAAATACGCCAGCTTTTCACTTTAGTTCAGTAAAATCCACTAGGTAGCGTCGACATAAAATCAAGGCTACCTGCAACAGAATAAAATAAGTGTGGTTATAATAAGCCGGAGCGTCTCGATAGTAATGTAGTCGAGCTTCGGCAGTTCAACGAGCTGTATAGAGAATGCTGATGATAGTCTTGCAGCTGGGTATCCTGGCTACAGACGAAACTCTTCTCCACGGGGCAAGGACGTGAGATGTCCATTCCCCCTGAATCTCGACGAGTGCGATAAAAAAAAAAAAAAAAATTAATTCCAACCGATGCCGTCTCTGCCACAATACCAGGAGACATATCTAGCCAGAGCAAAATCTGCACCAAATCTTCAGAGTTTTGTGGCAGTCCCACCATCCCACCTGGTGCAGTTAGAAAATATGTGGCTACAAATGTAAGCAAGGAAAATCAGCTCTGAGGGGCACGGGCAGCCACAACAGCTACCTTCGTTGCGTCCCCAACGCGCTTACCCACATGTTTCCGTCTAACAATGAGCGGTTGGTTATCCGAGGAACAACCCGAAGACGAGATATTCTTTGGTCAGCGGCGTACCTCCCTCCATCACAGTCTCCGTACATCGAGACTCCCAGGGTAAGAATCAAGCTACCCGTAGCCAGCTCTTCATCATCAGGAATAATAATAAATAATAGCCTGAAAGTCTCACCACTGGCGCTTTTTAGGGCCATTATAAGTATTTACGTTCCCTACTTAACCATCAATTTCATCGGTTCTTTTTAGGGGCCACCTAAGTGTAAACTACCTTGCCAACAAATACATTTTTACTACCATTTCCGGAAGCGATTCGTCGACTTAAAGACTATATTAACTAAATACAGGCACTATTAAACCAAGTCAGCCATTCACTGACAGACGTCATCTGCGGAGTTCTTCTTCGCAAGGCTGGAAAACCCAGTGACCGACGACCCTATACTACCCTCTCGACTCTAAGCATTCAACCAGGAATCACTGATCCTCTCCAAGGTCTGCGTTGGGAAAACCTATAACAGCTATGAAGGAAAAAGAACTTGAGCCAACGGGACAGCCTCCACTGGACTAGTATCACTAACTAATCTCCCCATCTAAGATCACCAAAACAACTGAATCTGCAAATAAAAAAGGTGCCTTAGACACCAACGTCTTCGACGTTATACTGAGAGACGTTGGGAAAGAGCACTACAACTAGCCCCAGAGCTTCAGACTTTGTAATTTTTCTCCCAATTATTCTGGGTCTTCAACAGCAAGCCAGAGAAGATCACCCTGAGGTATCCAGGCAGTCACAATTGCTGTTAACTACAGTCAAGAAAAAGTTAAGAAGCTCAGTAACTTAAGAAGCTCACCGGTCTTTTTTAGGGCCATCGGACGTTGAACTTCCTTGCCAATAAATATATTAGAACTTAAAAAAGTTGACAGAAAACAGCTTTTAGGGGTCACAAAAATTTTAAGCATGCCAAAAGTCTCAAGAGGGTGAATTGGAAGAAAAACTTCAAGTGTATCTAATAAATACAATTTTACTTAGGCGTCAAGAAACTGACGCAGAAAATTTATCGAGATTAAAACAGCAGCGTCAAAATCGACAACTAAAGAGTCCATTACGTGAGAGATCAGCTTTTTATTGTACCCTCACAGCAATCTCTGAAATCTTTAAAGATCCTACTTCAGATTTTTTAATGAGTAGAAAATGTATTTATTTTTTTGTAGCACTAAAAATGTAGGGTTTAAGGTCCAGGACTTTGTTGCTCTGGTAATAAAGTTGTGAAATAAGAGAAAAAAAATTTTTTTTTAATATAAATTTTTTGGGGGTTTAAAATCTTAATAGCTTTAAAAAATAGCCGTTTTCGTGAATTACACGGGAGAAACTTTCAATCAACGGCTTCTTATGGACACCGATTATTTTATGGCATAAAGAACGCACGGTACTTTTCAGCATAATTATTTTTTTGAATTTTTACACCTTATTATTTGACCAAATAAACTATATGGATTCCGAAAAAATATGTTTTTAAAAAGAAGATTTTTGTTCTGAGATGTATCAGGAATATGTGTAAAATTTCTAACTGAAAATGTTTCACATTACATGTCAACACACTACGGTGTTTTATTTAGTAAGTCGCGGGCGAAGCCGAGACGGGGGGCTGCTAGTGTGTATATATGTATATATATCTTCGTTTATTATATTGTTATCTCGGTGGGGCATTTCATGCAACTCTCCCACAGCTCCCCACAGCCCCCCATTTGCCCCACTGATCCACTAACCTCTCACAAAATGAGGTAAGAATCCATCCTTTTCTCCATTATTTTAACACACCGCAGTTTTTTTCGAAACTCCACACGGCCGATGATTCATGAAATGATTCGTGTGGGTTCGTTGCGCGAAGCGTAAATTACATTTAGTTCATCATTAATACAAACCGTGGAAGTTTCGCATTAAGGTGCCTCATTTTATAAGTCAACTTTTAAAATCCTACTAAGCTACGAAGACTTAGGTCTATTCCTATTCTGTTGTGAATTGCTGTCGAAATTAGTACGAAAGATGAACACAATATACATTTATAGGATGTATTATCAGGTAATAAATGTTGTCTATACATATAAGAAAATTCAAATCAGAAATATTCAAGTATTCCAATTATGTTGTTATTATTAAAAACGTTATTACTTATAATCAAAAATTTTTTTCCCACCTACATTTTTAACATTTAAAATGTTTTCTCTATTGATTTGTACAAAACATTCATTCTTATTTTTGCTTCTCGATAAAACCACGTACAGTTGACCATGACAAAATAAAGGTTTTTAAGTGTAATTCCACATTATCAAAACTTTGACCTCGAGACTTGTTCATAATCATAGCAAATGCTACAAATAATGGAAATCGTTTTCTATATAAAATAAAAGGTAATAATGAAGACGTTTCAGCATTTAATATAATTCTTGGAATAAAAACATTATTACTAATTTTTTCTCCCGTACCTATTTTCCCTTTTACGCTATACTTAAACAATTTAGTAATTCGCAATCATGTACCATTTCCCAAGCCATCTAATATACTTACATTTCGAATCAACATTACTATTGTAGTTATTTTTAATTCAAGTTTATGAGGTGACAAGCCTTCACGAATAATGTTTAATATTCTTGCCAAAAAATTTATATCGTTATTAACATCTGATTTTTAAACACCTTTATAGGTTGCATTATCGATGCTGTATGCTGGATTTTCTTTATTATTTCCGGTAGGAGATGTAGGAAGGAGTACATGTGATAGACAAAAACCTTTAACAGTGGCAAAAAATATTGTGCTACTTTAATATTACTTATATCGCACTTCTTATCGACTAAACAGTAAAATTCTGAGTCCCATACGCTACGCTTGAAAATTAGCGCAATAATTTTTTTGCATGCATATATTATGATAAAAAGCAATAGAATAACATTATCAAGATGTAATGGTAATAATGCGAAAGTTTGGGTTGTGGGGGGTTATTATGTTATTGGGGTTATTGGGTTATTGGGGGTTTGGGTATTGGTACGCAAAATTTCAGCAAGATCAGTCAAGTAGTTTTGGCGGTTAGCGATTACAACGGATTTGGCGACTTTACTTTATTCATTGGTAAGACTAAAAGGAAAGTCCTAATTGTGTTACAGCATGGATCGAGCAACTTATAAAGGTGTTGATGAATCAGACTATAATATTTATGCACACTTTCCTGTAAAAATGCTAATTAATATCTGGAAAGACTTATCGCCTCATTAACTAAATGTAAAAATTGTAAGTATAGTAATAGTAACGAGAAACCTAAGTATATCGGATGGTTTATGTAATGGTACACGATTGCCAATACCTAAATTATACAAGTACAATATAGAAAATGAAATGACAACTAAAAAAAAGTTGAAAAGAAAGTTTTGTTCCGAGAATAACTTTAAACACTAAAGATACTTCTTCACTGCCGTTTATTTTACATAAATACAAATTCCTATTGTTTATGAGATGTCTATTAATAAATCTCTAAAAAATAGTTTTCACAATAATGATTTATACTTGAAAAAACCTGTATTTTTCCTTTGTCCGCTTAATGTAGCATTATTAAGATGCAGAAATAAAAATGAATTTGCTCAAATAGAAATAGATAAGAATTAAGTTACACAAATCAAAGTGTCAGAAAACATTTTTAAATTTACTCCACTTTTGTACTTAAATTTTTATTCAATTAATTCAACTTTCAATTATATAGTTTTTCAAATAAATTTCTCATGGCTCTTAAGATTAGACACAGATAAAGGGAAGTTTGAAGAATAAAATTGAAAAACTGCACTTATTTATCGTATTATATTAATAACTAAATCAAGGGTACTCAAGAAAAAAATTTGTGTGGTATTATAGGG
The DNA here is from genome assembly GCF_036245765.1 of Copidosoma floridanum. Lineage (NCBI taxonomy): Eukaryota > Metazoa > Arthropoda > Insecta > Hymenoptera > Encyrtidae > Copidosoma > Copidosoma floridanum. The sequence goes on along the minus strand of NW_028321883.1, from coordinate 1,059,335 downwards.
CTCTAAAAATCGTTTGCAAAAGTAAGTTATATTTAAACGGCAAAATTTGCAGAGTTTTAATCATTTGATAACTGAAATAATATAAAGAACATAGTTATGTCATGTAATTAACAACAAAAAATTAACGCACCAAGAACTTGATACTTACAAATAGAAATTTTCAACATTGTTTTATAAGTTTTGCTATGTTCATAGATACTAGAGATTTATTATCATGTGCTTTTATGTATATTATTAGTATATACAAGGTACATCTGTTTGCTATACAGGCAGCGTGGAACAAAACATGAATAAATTTTGAATTATAAAGAACTTTTTCTAACATAATAGAAAATGTATTTTGGAAAACAATTTCTTTTAAAAAGTATGTACAAATGTTTACTGAATAAAAAAGCAGGGCTTTAGGTAGTATTATATTGGTATTTTCAATTTCCAGGACTATTTTCAGCATTTGCCATATCAGAAACCATTTTTGCTTTTGATTTTTTTTGCCCTTACCACCAGGTGAGCGAGTCTTTCCTACCAACCCTCAGCAAAGTTCCCTTAAGGTGGTTCTTCACGATGGTGCCGTATCAAAGCGACACGGGACCCTGTGGTTTTCTAATTTTCGATTAGCTTATTATTTGCAACATAAAATATGTTTAACTGGCACTTGACTATAATATCATTGCATTTACGTACAAATAAACAAGCTAATAAAGTCAGAGTAAGAGTTATAAAAAAATTTTTTTTTGATGCAAGGTTCTGAAAATGGCATGTACGCTCCTACTCAAGCAGACGTTGCCGCAGTTTACACGGCAGACATTTCGTTTACGATTAAATATCGTATACTAATTCCCTGATTAGCCCAAACTTTTGTTATATTATTAGAAAGCTGAAAAGTTCTTCTTTCACTACAAACTTTTTCTATTACGATCTTAAGTCTACTTTACGAGATATTACATGATATCGTAGTATGGAAAAGTAACCTACATAAGAATACATGTTAAAAGTGCATTTTTTGACTGACTTGTTTTCAAAAATTTGCCTGATAAAGGGACTTAAAATTTTAAGAGAAGATGCCTTATAACTTTAATAACAATCCCTTCAAGTTTCCCTGTAAGTTCAAGTAAATGGGTGAGGTGAAGAACCACCTTAAGACGACTTGATTATCCATCCTACTCGGTATTATTTATAGGGTGCAGCTATTGCCCCAAGCACACCTCAGTTATTATTAAATTTGATGAAAAGATAATTTTTAATAAACCATCTTACTCACTGTACCGACTTTTTCAACAACCAACAGTGACTTTTACCTGATGAGCTAGTCAGGTGTAAGATTTCCTTCAGAAAAGAAGACCTTGGAGGTCCAGACATCACTAGAAAAATCGACTATTAGTTATAAAAATCACATTACTGGTTATTCGGCATCCTAGACTTACCTCATCGAAAATGTCCAAGAAAAATATCTCGATGATTTTCGACAGGATTCGAACGCACGACCCCTCATGTATCTCCAGCTAGAAGGCTATCATGCTTACCACTTAATCAGTAAAGCTCCTCAAGGTTATATTATATGGTAATTTATGTAAAAGATTATACGCAGATTAAAAAAGTGCATTAACAAGTAAAATCGCATAAGAGGGCAGTAGGAAGTCAGTGGGGGGCAAGAAAAGTCGTTAGGATATAGTGGAGTGGTAGTGGTGGTCAGTGAAGTGATTGATCAAATAGTAATTGAGTTAAATAAACGTAAAAATGAAACGAATTTCACCGTAACTTGTAGGGATGGTGAGGGAGGGGGGTGGTAGGGGTTATATAGATTTTCTTACACATGCAACTATGTAAAATAAAAAGTTTTATGTGTATTTATAAACAAGTGCAGCATCGCTAGCTCACGCGCATCGCATGCCAACCCCCAAGAAATATTTAAAACTGAAAAATTCAATAACTTCATATGATTTTAATTTAATATCTACAAAATAATGGACTTGTTCGTTAAATAATTAATTGTTGCACATTTTTTTTACTTTTTTTATTACTGTTTCTAATATTTCAATAAACTTAAAATATACATAGAACATATCGTTTCGTATCACAATATTTTATTTTATGATAAATACAAATTATATTTGTAATTAAGGTATTCAGAGATGAAAATTTTATTATAAAGGCTTTTTTGTAGAAAAAATGTACATATCTGCATAATTGTATAAATTCAAATTCATAGTAATTAATATTCAAAATTGTTATAACATAACAGCAATATGGTATTTGGCACAAAAAATAAAAGTGTGAGACTTCTATGATTATGAAATTGACGTTTGCAAATAAACAACGATTTTGTTATTAGAAAATTTCTAGTACAAAATTAAAGGTTGTGCTGTTCTTCAATTATATAAAACAATTTTTTATTAGAATTCAAGATTTTTAAGATAAATGTCAAAGTTGTAACATGCATGAAAAATATTGTTATGCGAGCATTTCGATTTTTTTAATGCAAGAATTTTGAGAAACAGTGCCTTAATATATAGGTTCTTTTATGTTTTCACTTGTTAAAAGTCTAATTTTAAAAATGCATTCTAAACATTGTAAAAACTTAATTTCGCCTGATTTAAAAATAATAAAAAAAAAAAAAAAAAATACTGAGTGTCCTTAAGTGACACTATTTTTAGCTGCCCTAATGTTAATTGACGTCTTACTCTTCCTCTTCTAGCCCAAGTTTTTACCGTCGAATTAAAACAGTAATATAGTGGAATATTCACGTATATAATTTTTTTTGCGAAACTATGTATATTATTAAATTTGAACCAAGCCGTTTATGCCGTTTAAAAGTATTTTATAGCATTAAACATATTATTTATTGAAAAACACATTTTGTTTATTTTTAATGATACTGGTAAATGACATACAAAATTACTACTTCTACCCAGAGAGAACTCTTGCAGTCGCTATGCTGCTTCCATGGGGCTTGAATAGCGGCCATCTGCAAAATCTTATATTTCATCCAAAATTTCCATATCGTTTTTTTTATCACTCGTATCTGTTTTCGTTATTTTACGTGATGCTTTACCTTCTACCTTATGGATGTAATCAAAAATTTACTTTATATTTCAAATAGTTGCACAATACTCATCATTAATGTGGCAATTATATTTGGTTAACAAAATAGATTGTTTGGTACTATCATTGAGTTATCAACTAAAATTTTTTTATCACTATTTTTAGTTTTATAAATGTGATTATCACATTTATTGTCACTTCTTTTGTAATCTGGATATAAATTTCTGTAAAAACTGTATTATTAGTAGATTTTTTTTTTAAATTTTTTTGTACAAATTTTTTGATGACTGGTAAGACATAAACTATCTTTACCATGAGGTCCATGAAGCATGTGTTTATTAACAAGTTCTTGTATTTGTGAATAAAGTGAAATTTTCGTAAAGATATATTTATCCATGTCTATAGTAGTAAAAAAATTCGTTGTTTGTATGCTATGTTACAATAATATGAAATAATCCTTTTTCTTTAAATTTAATGGTATAAACGTAAGCTAAAACTTGTATGAAAATATTGTGTTCAGTTGTTTCATCTCACATTAATTTTAAATTTGTTTAAAATAATCTTACAGTTATATTCGCTATACCATTTGGAGTGTTACCTTCAGAAGAAATTTTCAAAATTTTCATCATTTCTAACCATTTAGGGTTACATCTAACGGTTATAAAAAAAATCAGGTCGTCCAAACTTTCGCATTATTACCATTGCATCTAAATAATGTTATTCTATTGCTTTCTATCATAATATATGCAAGCAAAAACATTATTGTGTTAATCTTTCACCGTAGAGTACGGGACTCAAAATTTTACTATTTGGTTGATAGGAAGTTTGATGTAAGTAATATTGAAGCAGCGTAATATTTTCCATCTCTGTTAAAGGTTTTTGTCCATCACATGTACTCCTTCCTACATCTCCTACCGGAAATAATAAAGAAAATCCAGCCTACAGCATCGATAATGCAATCTGTAAAGGTGTTATAAATCAGATGATAATACTTATATAAATTTTCCCGTAAGAATATTAAATCTATTCGTGAATGACAGCTTATGAAACGGTACACGATTGCGAATTATTAAATTGATGAAGTATAACGTGAAAGATAAAATAGGTACGGAAGAAAACATTAGTAATAATGTTTTTATTTCAAGAATTACAAGAAATACCGGAATGACCTCATTATTGCCTTTTAATTTAAATAGAAAACAATTTCCATTAATTGTAGCATTTGCTACGACTATGAACAAGTCTCAAGGTCAAAGTTTTGATAATGTGGGATTATACTTAAAAAAACCTTTATTTTGTAATCGTCAATTGTACGTGGTTTTATCGAGAAGCAAAAATAAGAATGGATTTTTCGTCTAAATCAATAGAGAAAACATTTTAAATGTTGAAAATATAGATTGGAAAAAATTTTTAATAATAAGTAATAATGTTTCTGAAAATAACAACATAATTTAAATATTTAAATATTTTTTATTTAAATTTTCTTATATGTATAGTTAACATTTATTACCTGATAATACATCCTATACATGTATATTGTGTTCATCTTTCGTACTAATTTCGACAGCAATTCTCAACAGAATAGGAATAGACCTAAGTCTTCGTAGCTTTGTAGGATTTTAAAAGTTGACTTATAAAATGAGGCACCTTAATGCGAAACTTCCACGGTTTGTATTAATGATGAACTAAATGTAATTTACGCTTTACACAACGACCTCTTATAAATCAATCATGACTTCAAATTTTTTCTTGACGATGAGATAAACCATAGCGATAAGAAAGTTTTGTCTTTAAGTAATGTAGTCATAAAGCAGATTTAAATTGGAAGATTATTATATACTAGCGGCCCCCCCGTCTCGGCTTCGCCCGAGACTCACTAAATGAAAGACTGTAGTATGTTGACATGTAATCTAAAACGTTTTTAGTGAAAAATTATTCATCTAGTTCTGACACTTCTCACAACAAAAATCTTCTTATTAAATACATATTGGTTAGGAATCCATACAGTTTATTTGGCCAAATAATAAGCTGTAAAAATTAAAAAAAATTTAATTATGCTGAAAAGTACCGTGCGTTCCTTATGCCATAAAATAATCATTGGCTATAGGGGGTCGTTGATTTGCAGTCTCTCCCATATAATTTACGACGTATTCAGCTGTAAAGATCCAAAGCTCACAAAAATTTATCATCAAAAAATGTGTTTCTTTTATCTTACAACTTTATTACCAGAGCAACAAAGTCCTGGAGCTTAATTTCTACGTTATTTATCGCAACAAAATACATACATGCATACAAATGCATATTCTACCTATTTCAAAATCTGAAAGATTCAAGAGATTACTATGATAGTTATAGTGAAAAGCTGATCTCTTATTTAATTAAGTCTTTCGTCATTTTCTAGACGCTTAAAATTGTATTTATAAGATGCATTTGAAGTTTTACTTCCAATTTGACTTCTTGTGACTTTTGGCATAGTTGAGACTCTTGTGAGCCCTAAAGGCTATTTTTTTAAACTTTATTAGGTTGTAATATATTTCTTAGCAAGGTAATTCAACGTCCTATGAACCTGAAAAGGACCAATGAGATTCTTAAGTAAAGTCTTTCTTGACTGAAGTTTCCAACAAACGTGACTGTCTGGATACTTCAAGGTTTGATGCTTCAGGCTAGTTGTAGAGCTCTTGCCGAACGTCTCCTGGTATAACGTCGAAGACGGTGTCTAAAGCACCTTTTGTTCTTCAGACTCAGTTGTTTTGGTGATTTAAGGTGGAAAGGTTGGTTCGTGATGCTTGCCCGTTGGTAACTATCCTGTTAGCTCATGTTTATTATTTTTTCTTCGTAGCTGTCAGGTTCTCTTAGCGCAAACCTTGCAGAGGATAGGTGATTCCTGGTTGAATGCTCAAAGCTGAGAGGATAATATAGGGCCATCGGTCACCGGGGTTCCCAGCCTTGCTATAAACAACTCTGCTCGTGACGTCTGCTAGTGAATGACTGACTTGATTTAATTGTGGCCGGCTTTACTTAGTCTTTGAGTTGACGAATCATCTCCGAAAATCGTAGTGAAAATGTATTAGTTGGCAAGATAATTTAAACTTAAAAAAAAACCCATGAGATTGATGGTTAAGTAGGGAACGTAAATACTTATAATGGCCCTCAAAAAGGCCGGTGGTGAAACTTGTAGCTATTCCTTACTATTATTCTTCATGATGAAGAGCCAGCTGCAGGTAGCTTGGCGCTTATCCTTTGAGTCTCTTTGTACGGAGACCGTACTGAAGGGAGGTACGTCGCTGATCAAAGAATATCTCATCTTTAGGTCGTTCCCCAGATAACCAACCATTCATCGGTAGTCAGGAAATTGGGCCTGGAGAATACCTTGACTGTAGATATGCCGTTGGGACGACTACTAAGGAGGTCGGGCATCCCTGGCTAGACGGCTTCTAGTATTTCGCTGGAAGCGTTAGCATTAAGAACCTCTTAGTATTGGTGGCTCATTGTCAATTATAGTGGTGTAGGATGTAGTTCGACGTAAGTTGCTTGTCAATTAGAAAACAGAGTTACTGATAGCCAGGATACCCAGCTGCACAACTTCCAGCTCTAGGCCTCACGCACTGTCGGTGAACGAGCGTGTATTTGGTACGTGGCTCAGGCTTATCATAACCGCACTTATTAGATCAAATTGGAGGTTGTTTCGATTTTACCTCGACGCCACCTAGCGGATCCTACTGAACTAAAGCGAAAAGTTAGCTTATTTTAGCAAAACTTTGAGCTTATTTATCGCTATAGTTATTAACTTTTTCAAGAAAAAAACTATGCAAAAACCATCTCGGAATCATGAAGAATCAGTATGCAAAATTTTAGCAAAATCGGTTCAGTAGTTTTCGTGGTTAGCGATTACAGCGGTCTTAGCAACTTTGCTTTATATATTAGTAAGACGACACGAACACGTCTGTATACACACCGAGGTCCGAGAAAGACGGAATGATCCCTGTCAGATCTTCCAAAAATAGTGTGCGGAGTGGTGGGGGTTAAGAAAAATTACGTGGGGGCTGTAGGGAGTTTCGAAAACATATGCGGTGAGTCAAAATAAGGAAGAAAATGACGGGTTTTTACTTCATTTTGTAGGGGGAAGTGGATTCGGGGGCAAATGGGGGGCTGCATGTGGAAGGGTTTTGTGGAACGCCCCATCGAGATAACTATATTATATAAGAAGATATATATATATGTGATTATATAACCATATAATAAAGGACTATATATATATATATATATATATATATATATATATATACGAGCGGCCCCCCCGTCTTCACTCGAGATCCACTGAATAGAACACTGAAGCGTGTTGACACATAATGTTAAACGTTTTGAGTTAAAAATTTTATATCTACTCCCAACACTTCTTAAAACAAAAATCTCCTTATTGAAAACACATTTGCTTGAAATCCATGCAATTTATTTTGTCAAGTAATAAGCTGTAAAAAGCGAAAAAATATAATCATGCTGAGAAGTACCATGCGTTCTTTGCGCTATAAAGTAATTGCTGGCCCTTAAGGAATATTGATTCGCACTTTTTCATGTTATAATAAATGGAAAGAGCTATTTGTTTAAACTATTAACACTTAAATTTGACAAAAATAAATATTTGAAAAAGTGTATTTTTCAATCTTACAAGTATGTTACCAGAGCAACAAAGTTCTGGCGCTGAATCTTTTCATCTTGAATATCACAATGAATACAAATACACATTTTTCTACCTATTCAAAAATCTGGAAGATTTAAGCGATTACTGTCATGGTTATAATGGTAAGCTCTAGATGAATGTTCGGTATGAGTTTCTTAACACCAAAAATTTAAAGTTTTTTTTCCAATTCATTGATTACATGAATAGTATCAATATCTATACCATGCGTTTTGTACTTTTAAAGTAATCAATTACTCGATACTTATGTATTTTATTTGGGTAATAATCTTCCATTTAGTTATCACAACTATCTTTAAAACATACTGTACATGATGTCCCTTGTGAAAATGAGTCAGAGTTTGCGGTTTAGGGTCAGCATGTATGTGTAAATATGTACAGTCTAGTTGTCTTCTTTAACACAACCTCTACTGTAGGTACTGCTGTGTATATGTACACATATGTTCGTAGATAATGTACGCATAGACTAGTTAATTTTATAATTTTAAGAAAGCAAATCGCCCAAAAAATGCATGCATGATAGATCAATGCAGACAGCGACTATAGATTCGACAGTTTTTTTGTAATGTGTGTGCAACCGCTTAGTTGCATACACTAGATACTACGCACACGGCAATGCGCGTACATATAAAGCAAACAACACTGCGTCGAGTTTGGATTTCGATAGTCAATTTTGGTCTCTGTTTTCTCATCTTTTTGTGTGTTGCGTCTGCTATTAACTTATTTACTCGCGGTTATCTTCAGGATTGGTAAGTTTTAGCTAGTCAGGACAAAACAATGGAGAATCTTGAAAATCAGCATATCACGTCTACGTATCTCTTAATAACAATGTTGAAAAGCTTTTCTTATCGAGATTTTTTTTGGAGTTGAAGTTTAACGCTAATATCGCCTGATAATTGCAAAAAATAAGGTAACAGTGATGTTACAAGATTTTTTTTAACTTTAAAAACTGGGGAGCCAAATTGAGACGTATCTTATAGCACGGTACCACGCGTCGTCTGCTTAAACTTGCATGTAGCACGACCGCACTACTTGATTGAAATTTAAGTTAAATCAAAATATTTCTCTTAATATCAGTTTTATACTTAACTCTTTTTCACCTAAATTACTGCATATGATATAAAACTGTCTGAATGAATAAAATCAAAACTGATTTTTAAAGTTTTGGCGCTCCAGAATTTCATAGGACTGTAACAATAACGACTGTTTTAGAAAGAAGATTTGTAAAAGTCATTGAAGATTTCAAACAGTTCTTTAAAATGTGTTAGGTTTGTAATAGAATTTTTTATCCTAAACTTTAAGGTTGGGTGTAAGTGCCACTAGAATCATCAAATATTGTAACTTTCATGAGGTGGTCATGAGGTTTGGAATATCATATTCAGTAAGTGTAGAGTTAAAAGTTTTTTTACAAGACAAGGCATATAAAGCGCTGTAATTCTAAAATTAATCTAGCCTATTTTTTAGGTAAGATTCAGGAACTATATAGCATGAAAATTTCTGTTAAAAGGTAAAACATTTAAAGGACTATGTTTTTCAGAAAAAAAAATTAAAAACTGTTTGGGTTTTGGCAGTCAAAACGTTATGTAAAATATACATGAAACTTTAAAACTACGTTTTATTACGACTTCATTTTCAAACCTATTAAGGACGAAAGTTGAGTGACAATGAGATTTAAAAATTAATTTTATCTTATAATAGAGTTTGACAATTTCATTTCTCTGATTCTTTAGACATTTTTTAGGTAAGATTAAACAGCTCACTTGTTTGTTCTCCCAGGACGACTGATTGTAAAGTTGAGTTGCTATTTTTTGTTAAATCAAAATTAAAAATTTGGTTTTTAAAGTTAAATGGGTTAAAACCGTACATCAGTAAGTTATGAGGAGTTTCAAGGTAAGGTTTTTGATGTTTCCGGTTGGCAAAGTTTATACTAGTGACATTAGGCACTTACAAGCTTAACGAACTAGTTGCCAGAATTATGAACCTTATTTCGACAGCGTCAGTTTTCATAACTATTGAATACAGAAAAAATCTAGAAATTTGGGTCATATCATAAGTTACGGAAAAATGTTTTGGAAATGTGGGCTCTAACATCCTTTTTAAAATTGTTCCCTATGTAATTAAAAAAAAATCATTGTGATTAGTTGAAAACTATCACCTCCTATCATTTTTGAAACAAAACTAGTCGTTTGGCCTCACTGAGCATAGGTGCAAAGTGTGACAAGGCTTTTGTTTTCCTACATTCAAAGTGAATTCCTGCCCTAAGATTGAAAGTCAGTAGCAAGGGCACTTCACAGCATGATATCCACGTAGATGAGTTTTTGTTTCTTATACAACTTTCTTTATCAGGCAGCAAAACAATGAATGGAGTCTGCAAGACTAACAAACGAATAAAAAAATTTATCTGAGTAGATGGAGGATAGAAAGAGAGATAAGGTATAAATTACAAATAATTTATTGACATTTTTAAGGACAAGCAGATGAAACCAAGAATCAGACCAAGGGTAAGTGCAGTAAGCGGAAGAAGGACTATGAGCTGAAAGAGAAAAAATGAACAAATATCAAAAAGGGAATGCTTCAAACAGAAAAAGAGAGAGAGAAAGAAAAACACAGGGAGAGAGTTATCTTACTTATATATAATAAACAATATGGCAAAACTAAACAGCACACAAATGTATAGGGAAAGCTAAATAACTTACAACAAGAGAAAAAGAAGTAACGTATCACAATGTACGGAAAAATAAATAGGAAGAATAATCTTAATTTAAAAACAGATTGACTCAGTATAAAAAATATGAGGGTGAAATGACGATATGAAAAATAAAGAGGTAAATAAAATTATGTATGAGAGCAGTGCAGTAATAGGAAGTGAAAATAGTAAAAAAGCTTATGAGGCCAAGGTACATACATTTGAAAGTGTGCATTAAAAAATTACGCAGTAGTACAAAATTAGGCTAAGTGTGCTAGTTAATAAAAAAAAAGAAAACATAAAAGTACTTAAAATGCTTCTACTGCTATACTGATCACTGGAGAAAATGTTAAGAATTTTTCAGAAAAGTGAATTTAAGGTAAGGAGTCGTAGAAATGACAATAAGAGCATCTAAACAAGAAATTTCATATTTTTTAGTACTGCAGGATTTAAAAAAAAAGGAAGTTTTTTAACTATATGTGAGGTGCAGACTTGGTGAGTCAGACGGATACTTGGCTGCATAAATGTAGTTTAAATAAAAAAATAGAAACATAACGGATAAAGACATCATATTATTAAATACTTGAGTTACCTTAGGTCCTAAGTTTGATATACTCTCTAAGCTAATTATCAGCGAATTCGATTTAGACACTCCAATATTTGTCACTTCTGTTTTAGCACTTTCACACAAAGTGCGAACAAATATTTCTCCGGCAGCAGGTGGTATCCATTCTGGATTTGTAAGGGTAAAGTGTATCAAAGACAGCTCAGTTTTTCCATCTTCAGCTTGATTATACTCATTAGTCGTAAACATTTTTTCATCTTTTTGTTCAGAATTCAGATTCCTAGTTTTAATTTTCAATGCCTTATCACTTGAGTAATCAGGGATCTGCCATCTTGGATTTCCATGCTTTCTTATGTCCATTTGAGCAAAACTACATACATCACCAACACCAATTACTTCTATGGTAAAGTTTCGGTAAAAATCAACAATATCTAGTGTCTTATATCTTAATCGAAAGCATAAAATATAAGGTGTTATGAGGGGTGATAATAGTTCTTCTAACAAATGTACTGCTCTGTACTGAAACAAATGAGAAAACTGAGTTCTCGTTGTGTGCGTATGGGCTTGACGTCTCCAATTATCAGGCCTATAATGTGTGTGTGCTAAAACGGCAGTTAAAACAGTTTCAGGGCACCAAACAAGATTTTCATCAGGAATAAGTGATCTACATATAGCTGCTATAGTTCCAGCAATGGTCATCATGAGTAGTACATGCTCAACATTTAGAAAATCCTCATCGTAACAGGTAAGTATAACAAGTACAACAAAAATACTTCCACATATAAAAGCAATATTCTTGGCCATGATAATTGTCATTGGGGAAGTAAACATGCTCATATACTTAGAAGCTGGACGATAGGCTCTGTTAAGACGAGCATTTAATTCATGATCTAACTCGTTGAAATGGCGCAAATAAAGTTTTGCATACAAAGACCACGTACGTATTCCTAATATTCCAGGTTCTCTTTTTAGTAGCTAAAACAAATAAATTTTATTATTTAACTATCAAACAGTTTAATTACAAACTTATTTTAGTGATAAAAAGATTATATATACATACAAACTTATTTTTAAGAAAATTATAAAAAAATCTTAGTGTCTACTTTATCTAATCCATAATTTTCAACACTTGATTTACTGTAATCCAATGTTTCTTTAATGTATAATGAATGATAAGTAGACTTAAAGTATCAATAATTAAAAGTACTCCAAAAGTTAGGGTCATACTATTATTACAGAAATGCATAAGCAGCTGTGGATTCAGTAAGGTACTGCTTCTTTTTACTCATTAATTTTGTCCTAAAATATCTAAAACTATGATAATAGATAGTGTCATGCTAAATTTTAGAACTGTCAATACCTCTGGTTTGTTTATCACTGTGTAAAACGTACTTTCGTTATTATGTAGACAAAGAGAATCATTATGTGTAGTTTACAATGGACACATGCAAAAATTTATGTTTATAATGTAATACCTTGATACTTACAAAAAATTATATTTATTTAAAAACTACTTGACACAAACACAACATTTTGTACTTTAGAGAGAAAATTTTATTAAAATAAGTTTTTTACATTAAATTTGTTTAATTATATACAGTAAAATATTACTGAACTTTAATTAAAATATTTTAAAGTACATTACAAATGATTTACGTCCCAAATTCAAGTGTATGGATTTACAATATGTATTATTTTAGAATCGTTTTTTTTTTCTTCAGAGTATTAATCATTTATTAAACAAAAAGCTGGAAAATTTCTAAGCCCTAAATTTTTTTCCTTTAGTAAGTCTCTAAAATTTTTTAAAGATGAATTGGAGGTCAGCAGAATCCTAAATGAATTTTTCTAAGTACCACATAAAATTTAAAATACTTAGATAAGTCAGTCGAAAAAATTTGGTGTTTTTATCTCCTTCAGCGGAAAACATTAAATTTTTTTAGATCTTTGTAAATGTAGAATATAAAAGCCATTATTTTGTCTATATCAGTTCCAAAATATAGTGTTCTAGTTTTTTTTTAGTTCGTAAAGAGATTATTAGTTTATGCATTGTAAACGACCCACTAGCAATTTTTGGACAGAAGTAAGAGATCAACGTAATCTTAAGAAATGTATCCAAAGTTTAAAGTCACTTACTACTAAGATAGACGTATACGTAAACTTTTTTTTTTCTAAAACAGGCAAAAATACAAATTTAGGTTTTATGGTAGTGTAGCATACAAAAAAACCGTTCGCTAAATTTTTGTGTGTATTTTTATACATATATTTTAAAAAAATGGAAGATTTCAGATCTCAGAGAGTTTTAGATGATTATTTCTACGATTGGTATGAAAAAATTCTAACCAGTTTAGAATATGAACCAGAAAATGTTTGGCTTTTACCTTTATTAATACATAAGAAATGAATCATAACGTACAAGAACTCTCTTTTATAGAAGACACTCTTTTATAGAATAAGCCTAGAAACATTCAACGATTTACCTATCCTCACTGGATAAAACAGAGTATGATGTGCTAAGCGGGATAAAGAACTCACAGATTCATTAAAATCTAACAGGTCTTGACCAAACAGAGCACCATTCTAATATAGTATAGTTTCAAAAGACGTTTGAACGGTACTGTTTTAACGATTAAAGTTCAGAGGTAAGATTTAAGACAATCAATAGCAAGCTCTTTCTCAGTGGTCCATTCACCAGCTGCTTCTCACCAAGGTCAAGCCTGGATCTCTTCCAACGATCAGTTATTACATATCAACCAGTGCGAATTGTTAATCATAGTAGGCTCAAAAGAACGAGGATATATTTGACAGCTTTACATGTAAATTTTAGTAGAAGTATACCCTTTTCTAACAAACAGTCATTTCCAGCCTTACCCCAGTTATTAAGAGGAAACCACGATACTTTAGTATCGTTATGAGTTACATACCTAACTGACTTGAAAGGGGTTTGTATGAGTGGCCCTGGCCAGTACATGTGAAGTTATTTAATCTGTCAGTAGTTCAGAATAGGAACTGTCACTAGAATTTTTGAGTAGTTGCTTATAATACCAGTTAACATGTATTGATTACAAACATTAGGTATAACTGTGAGTTACTGTTACTGAACATGATGTAATAAGAAGCAGATCCAGCTGTTGTACGTGTATTAGACAGAGAGATAATCGAAGACCAGAAAAACACATCCAGTGACTGTCTCTATTACATACATTTCTGCTAGTTTAATGCAGAAGGCCCAAGAGAAACAAACCTAACACTATAATGTGTCAGATATGTCCAAAAAGTTAAAGATTATTTTCGACTGTGCATAATTTTTCGGCAGTTTGAGAACCAAAATTTAGTCTTTAATGTTTTCTAAGCAATTCCTGAGATCGCTAAATTAAATACGAATAAAATTTAAAGTCACAATGGTAACACTAAGGAAACTATACGTGTGCAACAACTTAAAACATACGTAGCAAGAAAGAGATTTTTGAAAGAAACTGTGTGAACATAAGGCCAGAAATCCGCTATTACCAAAATTGGAAAAGGAAGGATTAATGATAAAAAGCAGCTCAATGTGAGAAGCAAATAAAAAAAAAATTATTTTATTTTGTAAACTATGTACAATGTTGAAAAGTAAAAGGTATTACAAATTTACTTATAGTCATCGTTTATTTAGTAAAGTATTCAATGAATTGATAAAAATAAGTTGAAAATTTTCTCAAGTCCTAGAAAAATTTTACTCTCAAAATACCTTATAGCTGTAGATACAGACGCTGCTAATATTATAGTTAATTCTCACCAGTCTGATAATAACAATCAGTTAATGCCAGATCAAAAAAAGTACATCTCTGTAAAACTTAAAGGAAAACGAATCCAAGTACAGAAAAAATCTTATTAAAAAAATTTTGAAGAATTATACGAAACATGTAACCTGAACCATTCAACCATTAAATGTAGTATGGTAGTATAAGCTCTACCAACCATAATATATCGATATAAAAATATAAAAACGTTTTTAAAAACCATTAACGATAAAGGGAGCTTAACAATTTTACAGTATAATTCCAATCCCACTTTAAAAAATGGAAGCAAAACAGTTTTTATCGTGATTTAAAAAAATTTTTTTCAAACTCTTCTTATTAAAGAATCAAGAGTACTCAATCAAAAATGTCAAATATTCATGTATATAAAAAAAACTGATGACAGACAAGAAAGAGGGGCCTATGGTGGAGGTCCACGCGAACCTATGTGACGTAGCATACAAAATTTTTTTTTTTATTTAATAACAATGATAATTTGTCTATTGATTAGAAAAAACGTTTTTCGCAGAAAATTTAACGTAGAATAATGGTAATACTCGCAACTCGCTACAAGGTAGAGGCGATAGTTAAAGATAAATTTGAAGATTTAAATTGTTGATAACATTGCTAAATTGATGATAATTCTTTCCAAAAGTATTGTTTTTATTAAAGCTTATTTACTCATCTTTGAAGAAAAAAACTATGTTGCTTAAGTAGAACCAGATTAGTGAACGTTATTACATCTCTCTTCAAGTTCATAGTTACTAAAATTGAGAAATTTTAATTCTTTCTAAGGTCCAGAATATTGTGAAAAAAACAAATACAAAAAACGGATCTCTTTCTTCACTTTAACACTCATGAAAAAAGTTTCACTTGAAAAAAGGGTCAGTCAAAAGGTACTTCATTTGTGTTAGAACATCCCATACATGGAAAGTGTTATTTCAAGATATTTAATCTAGTCTCTGCCAAAATCATTTTGAGTTTTAAATTTACTTATAAATATTAAATTAACTTTACAATTCATTCTATTAAAGTATTCCACGTATTCTCTATTAGTTTACCTAACTGTATTTATACTTTTTCTAAATGGGTGACACAACTTTTGAAAAACAATTACATTTTCTAATTGATGACACTGAAAAAAAATTTACTTTTTTTTACATTTTTAAATATCATTGAATTTATTTGTAACAGTAACAACTTCATTTTTAATAATAAGTTTTATAAAAATAAGTTTGGATCAGTACTAGGATCTCCTTGTAGCACAATTTTAGCCGATACTGTGATACAGGACTTAATTAGTGATTTTTTGCCGTTTCTTCTATACAAGTAAGGTATTTTAAAATCTCTGATTAGAGCATAACAGCTTGAATACCAATTGAAAATACTGATTATTTATTATATATATTAAATTTCTTTATAAGCCGTATTAAACTAACAATAGAAAAATCAACTTTTAACTAAATTAACATTCTAGATATAACTTGACATTGAGAAAATACATACAATATGTTATATTGTTTTAAAATGATAGTAACATAAAAAAAGTTGAATGCACCGAGAATTTTGTACTTATCAATGACTTTCAACAATTTGATAATTTATATGTCACGATTTTTAATAAATTATTTATTAACATTATTATATAATTAAACGTAGATGTAATGTTTTATTTATATGTACGAAGTCCATCTATTTGGCTTCCTGGCGGTGTGAAAAAAAGATAATTATTTTTAAAACTAAGTAAAATTAAAATTTATTGTTAATAGGGGTAATTTATACTTGATAAAAAAAAAGTTGTAAAGGGAGAAGAAAAATGGTGTGGAAAGGCTTTGGGAGACAAGAAAAAAAGCGTGATGGGTCTGTGGGGGGCTGTGGGGGGACGAGAAAAATGGTGTGGGGGTCTGTGGAGGGACAGGCAAAATTGTGTGGGGGGGGCTGTGGGGGGTCTAAGGAAAACGTTAGAAAATGTCAAATTAACGATGAAAATGGTCGAATTTTAGCTTATTTGTGGGGGCTGTGGGGGGCTATTTGGGGGGTCTGTGGAGGGACTGTGTAGGGGCTGTGGGGGGATATGTGAAATGCCCCACACAAATAACTATATAATATACGGATATATATATATATATATATACAGCATGATATGTAACGGTGGCATTTCCCGAGAACCGCGTGTAGAGCGATTTTTTCTGACGCGAACCCCGTTGGAATTAATTTTTTAGGGCAAATAGCTTTTAAATGGGAGCCGATTGAAAATACGTTCCAAACTACCCCTAAATGGGGTTGGAAAGCTATAGCGCGCCCGCATAAACTCGCGACGTTGCCACATTGTTATTGGAGCTTAGTCGGTAAGCAGTGAGAACTATATCCATGTGCGCACGCAAGAGCGTCAGCTACTGCTGGTAAGTTCAAGGTTGAATGTAAAAATTTTTACCTTAAGGTAAATATTGTCTGCTCCTTATGTTGTCAGTTGTTTATCCATCACGCGCTTACTGTCTTTCTCACTCTCATGTTGGACAAAAGCATCTTTAAATTTTATACTTAAGTAATGTTACCTCGAATGAAAGTAAAATACCATATCAGTAGGAATTTGTCCACTCTACACGATAGTATTTTTGCAAAAATAGTCGAGCTCTTTGTCAAAAATATTGTTGTTAGGTATGTCTTGCTTACGTTCCCGGGTATGTCGTCTGTACACGATTTAGAACGAGTCCATTAATAAATTGCAATAATCAAGTACCCGGAAAGTACCCGGCAAGTGCGCGGGAAGTACCCACCAAGTACCCGAGGAAGTGCCCGGGAAGTACCCGCCAAGTGCCCGCCAAGTACCTAGGAAGTGCCAGAGAAAGTGCCCGCCAAGTCCCCGCCAAGTGCCCGGGAAGTACCCGCCAAGTGCCCCGGAAGTCCCCGCCTAGTACAATACAGTCGGGTACTTCCCGGGTACTTGGCGGGCACTTTCTCGGGTACTTCCCGGGCACTTCCTCGGGTACTTCCCGTGCTCTTCCCGGGTACTTGGCGGGTACTTCCCGGGCACTTCCTCGGGTACTTCCCGGGCACTTGGCGGGTACTTCCTCGGGTACTTCCTGGGCACTTGGCGGGTACTTCCCGGGCACTTGGCGGGTACTTCCCGGGCACTTCCTCGGGTACTTCCCGGGCACTTCCCGGGTACTTCCCGGGCACTTCCCGGGCACTTGGCGGGTACTTCACGGGCACTTCCCGGGTACTTGGCGGGTACTTCCGAGGCACTTGTCGGGTACTTCCTGGGCACTTCCCGGGTACTTCCCGGGCACTTCCTCGGGTACTTCCCGGGTACTTCACGGGCACTTGGCGGGTACTTCCCGGGTACTTGATTATTGCAATTTATGAATGGACTCGTTCTAAATCGTGTACAGACGACATACCCGGGAACGTAAGCAAGTCATACCTAACAACGATATTTTTGATCCAGAGGTCGACTATTTTTGCAAAAATACTATGGTGTAGAGTGGAAAAATCCCTACTAATATGGTATTTTACTTTCATTTGAGGTAACATTACTTAAGTATAAAATTTAAAGATGCTTTTGTCCAACATGAGAGTGAGAAAGACAGTAAGCGCGTGATGGATAAACAACTGACAACATAAGGAGCAGACAATATTTACCTTAAGGTAAAAATTTTTACATTCAACCTTCAAGTTACCAGCAGTAGCTGACGCTCTTGCGTGCGCACATGGATATAGTTCTCACTGCTTACCGACTAAGCTCCAATAACAATGTGGCAACGTCGCGAGTTTATGCGGGCGCGCTATAGCTTTCCAACCCCATTTAGGGGTAGTTTGGAACGTATTTTCAATCGGCTCCCATTTAAAAGCTATTTGCCCTAAAAAATTAATTCCAACGGGGTTCACGTCAGAAAAAATCGCTCTACACGCGGTTCTCGGGAAATGCCACCGTTACATATCATGCTGTATATATATATATATATATATATATAAGCCACTTTTCGCTGACTAGACCCATATTGGCGTACGTTATCAAAGAAACTACGTATTTTTGATATTTACATAAATTTTAAGATATTTTATAGGGCACAATAAGCGCAATGAGGTATACCATAATATTATAGTTATTAAGAAACAAGCACATGTAATGAATTACCTGTATACAAGGCGAAGAGATCAGTGTATTAATGTTAGGAGGTGGTCGTAGGTTTAGACTGCCTAGGTTTTTTAGTAACTTAGCTCGGTGTTTTTTGTAATCATTACAAAGCCACAAGACGTGTTCTGAATCCTCGCTTGTATGTCCACATTTACAATTAGGATATTTCACAATATTTTTTCGGCATAATGATGCAGCCTAGTTGAAGTGATTAGATTGTATCCTATCAATTGTAATCGTTATTTGCCTAGCTAAGTTCATATTTTCAAACCATGTCCTTTTAAAATTGCAGCGGCAATTATTAACGTAAAGAGTGCCTTTATTTTTGCTTTTACTTTTGATGTACGTATTAAGTCTATCGTACATTTTTTATTCAGAGACTCTTTTATAACTGTAAAAGGAAAGTTGCATAAATCTAAACTGTTTGTAGATATAGCCAATTACACTAGTCGCTCGGCTCCTTCGTTTCCACTGATCCCTTTATACAATCCAATGTAATTTAATTGTTACGTTTGACATATATCTTTCGCTTCCATAAGGAACAGATTTGTTGTAACGTTAGTGATGTTAGAATTTCGATTTTTAACTCCACTCAAGGAATCAGTGAAAATAGATACATGATTTAGCTTTAAACTAACAATTTACTTTAAGGCTTCAACAAGTGCGGCATATTTAACAGAAAAACATTATAACAACTCTGTCTAGTTTTGAAAGTATTTTTGCCAAGTAACAACCACTCAAAAATTTTGTGCCGAACTCAATCAAGGGAATTTCGGATTGACCGTGAATAATATTAATTGGGATAAAGATTCCATACCCCATCGCTGCCCTTACTCCTGCGTTTTGTATTTTTTGAAGCTTGCATCGAGTGGGCCAACTGCGCAGATAATACACAAAGCAACAGTAATCTCAGATCGAACGCACATAACTCTTGTACAGTGAAATTAGCGTAGCGGGATCTGATCCCTACCGAATGCCCCGCAAAAACATAACTATATTTGAAGCTTTCGTACATCTGGCGGTAATACGCGTCATGTGAGGGATGAATGTTAATCTGTAGTCGAGATGGATACCTAAAAATTTAACGGTGTCTTTTGCAATAATTTCATCATTATCCACGGTGATACGAGTCACACCCGGCTCCATATTTTTGTCGTTAAATTTAATAAGTTCGGTTTTTCTCGATGCAAACTTCAATGTGAGATTTCCTAGATTTACCGTGATGGATCCGATAGCCCCCTCCAGTGTTCTTTTGGCCCACGAATTTAATTCGCATTCAACATAAATGGCAATGTCATCGGCAAACTGCGAAATCATTATTGCCTCTGGTAGGCCCTGCATAATTTTGGCTACATAAATAATGTATAATAATGGGCCAAGTACAGAGCCTGAGAGACCCCCTTACATGAGTATCTGAAAAAAAAACCTAGACACTTAGCGTGAACTCGTCTGTTCATTGTGATGTGCTTACTAAATTGAATAATAGGCAATCTCCAATAGTCTGTCTAATAAGACAACAATGTCCACATTGTCGAAAGCAACTTTCGCGTCTAGGAAGGCCGCTAGAACCTGTCTTTTGTTAATGAAGGCCTTTTTAATTTCAAATACAAGATTGACCAATCTATCGGCAGAGGAATGTCCCCACCTGAGGTCGTGTTAACTGTCAGGCAAGATGTTTTGCGCCTCAGCCCACTACTGGAGTCGATTTTTGGTTAGAGTTTCAAATAATTTTATAAGATATGAAGTGAGTGCAATTGGTCTGAGACTAGTACCATCTGACTTTTTCATGCAGTGAAAAAAAATAAGGTGGTATTTTGGGGGCAGCGTTTTTATAATATAATAATCAACACTGTCCATGCCAGGGGCCAATCTGGTATTTTTATCGTTAAGAGCTACATGGGCGATCAAGCTGAAATGGGCGATCAAAAAAGGTGTTAGGCAAAGCTATGGGACTCTTAGGATAGGGAACAGGATGATCAGATGGGCAGATTTCATCTAAGACTCTGAGAGCCTGTTCGTTTACATTCATATTCTACGTACAATTAATGCCCCTCGTATCTACCCAATTTTTATTTAAACTTTACATGTATTCCATACATAACTGAAGTCTGATAAAAAAGACAGAATTTGGAAAAAATGTTGAAAGTGTTTTTTTTTCAGCTTTAAAAGTTTTCTTCGCATGTCGCTCTCTCATGATGAATAAGGTTTTCACTATTTTTAGTGTCCTTCCTCTTTTTAAATGCCGCCGTATGCAGTCTCCTAACTTTATCGCATTCAGTATCCTACCGAGGCACAGGATATTTTACTTTACCAATTTTTTATTTTTTGCTGATTTTTTCTTACTCGGGGTACTATTATTCATTGCTCGAGTTTTCTAGTCTCTTTCCATTCGTGTCAGTGGTAGGACAATTCCAATTAATGTTGTGTGAATTGTAATCACCTATTAACAATGTGTTGGGGTTGCTGAAACTGCCTACGACTCTGTCACACTAAGCTTGCTGTAGATCACTATCTGGGGCTCTGTAACATGCGATAAAGCGATCTAGAGGTGGTTGCATGCTCGATATATTAATACCACACATTTCAACCATGGGATCTGGAGAAAACAATTTATCTGTTTCTTTAAACGAAATACACTTTTTGATGAAAAATACAATGCCACCTCCTCTTCGTCTAGGTACATCCTTCCTGAGACATTTAAATCCTGAAAATTCGGCGACATCTTTCTCTGTTAGCAAGGATTCAACACATATGATGACGTCGAGGTCATTGAGATAGTAAAATAGTTCCTAGCGATTATCACAAAAACTTTAACAATTCCAAAACAGTACTTTTAATGTTTCAGCTTCGATTTCGATTGTACTTATTTTAAGTAATTAAATAAGTCTTATTTCGAGGCTGCTCATCATTTGAGCTAGTATCATCCCTCACATTACTGAAATCTATATTAAATGAAAAAGATTTGTTAATTTTGCTAAGTAGCTTTTACATTCTGTACTTATGACTGAGGTCAGCTACCTCCTTTTTAACAATTATTAAGGTATCAAACAACACTCGCTTATCCCTTTAGCAAAAGAATAAAACACATTGTAATAAACATTTTCGCAAAGCGATTGTTAACACTGTAACACTTGAAAAAATGGATGTTCAGAATACTATCGAAAAAATTACTTTTTTAATAATCACGAATACAAAACTAAGAATAAAAAAAAATATCTGGTAATAATTTGATAGTTTTTTTTTTTTACTCATTCTTGGTAATGAAATAAAAATATTATAAATGTTGAATATTAAGCTTCGATACGAAATATTACACACACTTTTTATTACATTCACAGAGATAGTGATGGAGCAAATTTTCGAAATGAGATTGATTGGATAAGAAAATGAGATGAGACCAAAACTAAACGAAATTAAAACATATCTTGAAAGTCAATATTGACCTGTAATGGAGTCAGATTGGCAATAACAAGTATTTTTAACTAAAAGTAGAAGTCGAAGAGTTGTAAGTTTAGCTGTTTATCTTAAAAATAAACAAACACTTATTTAAAAAAAAAAAACTAGTGGGAAGTGGGTACTCAAGTATGAAGTTCAAACTTCTATGTCATTCTTTAAAAAACAGTATGTGAATAAAAATATACCTTCTATGTAACAATATTGCGTACGAAGGTAGGGCACTTATCGCTGTAATTAGCATGTACGTTAATTGGGTGGTTATTCAAAGTATACTTTTACATTTAATTGATGATCAGATATTAAGAATTGTAAATAATACATTACGTAAAAAAGAAAAGGACAGGGTAAATCCATGAGATGACGTGCTACCAGGCTGGCGAATACAAGGGTACACACTTTTATGAAATCTTCTGATCTTTTTAACTGTCTACTCTAATAAAATCTCTAATATCATGCTTACATCTGTCACGTTCACATACGCTTATACATTAATTCTTACAATTAGTCGCGTAAACCCACAATAGTTATCTAAAGAAAGGCTTTGAAATTATTGTAAAATTAGTTTTATTGATAAATATTTATTCAATTTAACATTTTATGAAATAGATTATGTACATATTAACAATAAAAAATAACAAACATAATGATAACGTAGGTGTAATGGTTGAAAATTAAATTAAAGTACAAATAATTTTGTAGGACTGCTTTACCTTAAGTAGGATAGTTATGCCAGTCAATGTAACTTTAAAATCCCTTTATTAACGGACGGAAAAATTTTGAGAAAATAAGACATAACAAAAATGTTATAGTTCATTCGTAAAACCTCGTATGAATGAACCAATCATAAAAGAAGCTTTGTAAAATGTTTGAGAAAAATAAATAAATAATTATTTATCTTAAAAATGTCATTATAAATAAAAAGTAATTTAATATTTGCAATAATACTTATAATAGATGTTACGAAAGAAAAGGTTTAGAACGTTTAAAATCATTTTCCCAATAAATAATTTATCTCTGAATATAACGTACAACCAAACCAACTCAATTAATAAAAACTTAATAAATATCCACATTAAAAATAAGTTACAAATTACAGCATAAGAAGTGAAAGGTTCTTTCAGTTAAGGACAGCACATGGCAAAGTGGGTAAGACACTCGGCTTGCAAACAGCAGATTGCCCATTCGATTTTTCAGGGAAGCGTTTTTTTTTTTTTTTTAAAGAAGAAGAAGAATGATTTGAAGAGTAAGGAATTGAATTTAGATAAACATAAGAATATACTATCTTCGTATATGCACTTTAGTGGCGCAGCACAGCTTGGTGGGGCGCGACGAAACAGGTAGTGATTTTGCATGGCATAAGGCAGGGGAAAAAAATGGAAAATTCACTTTCGTTGACATATTTCCTCAAAGTCACAAATATAAAATAGCGAGTTTACTCAGTAGCACAGAATGCGTCTACAGAAGTAAAGTAAAAAAAATAGTATTTAAAAATAAATTAAAATTGGCAGACTCTCTTCACAGCATAGTTTAACTTAAAAAAATTTGACAATTCCGAAAAATCATTAAAGTACGTCAATATTTCTAAGCATTATACTTTCAACAAGCAAATGAAAATTTTACAGAAAATAATTCATACGAAATACTACAATAAAATACTGTACCTCCAAGAGACCCAGGACGTTTTTTTTCTAATTGTTAAAAAATAAAGTTAAGGAGAAACTTCTTCCTAAGACTTATAAGCAAATAATCATATTACTTATGACTTATTTAGAGACAATGGCTTGTAGTTCAAATAATTTATACAAAAAAGTATTACCAAGAAAAATTTCGATTTCATATGATTTTTTAATATACGTAAAAAAATATATTTTGTTGAAAGATGATTGTAATTGTTATCACAAATGTGTACCATAAAAAAAATAGGTTCGAAAAAGGTTAATACTTATACAGATAGTGTTAATGCTTTCGGTGAATATTGTTCGAGAATAATTTGATGTATGCATTGATTATTATTTTTTTTTAAGATGTGAAAACAGGAGTATTCTCTTATCGTAGTTGTGAAGGGTTACTGGCGATGAATATCACAATTGTTTTCATGATATTCCAGTGTACAGTTCAAAACGTTTATGTAGTTACGTTATGACATATACTTTAATGTTCTGAATAACAAATTTCGCATTAGTTCAGAAGTAAAAAAAATTCAAAACACTAACGGGCCTAATTTTAAAAGTCATGAAATAAAACAAAGTTAATCTCAAATAACATTAACAATATTAATATTCAAACGGAAATAAAAGGTTTCCATCGCGTATCAGTATAAAGTCAATTTTTCTGCCTCATGTGAAGTTAAATAAAATAGAAATCGATCACTGATTTATAAAGCAAAAATCAAACAATAACTTTAATTAAATTATTAGGACTTGTGGGGAGCACACGAATTTAAAAATAGTATGATAGTTTGAAAAGGATTAAAACTAGAAATAAATTACTTAATATAAAGCTGATTATATTAACATTTTTTTTTTATTTAACTCCCAGGCAACATCAATAAGCAGCTAAAAACTGTAAATATAATTACATTTTCGACGCAGATTTAATGGTGGGATGTCATAAGAGACTTAAGAATATAAAAAAAGAGCTCACGGTCGTAAGAGTAGTAGGGTACTGTTGGGCTATAATATAGTTTCAATAACAAAAAAAAGTGATGTTCTGCTGACTTGGCAAAAGAGGCTAGTAAGATAAAATTTAGAGCAGCCAGTAGAGAAGTGAAAAATAAGTGCAGCTCAAATACAGTAGTTATATAATATGTCAACTATATATATATACATATATATATATATATATATATATATATATATATATATATATATATATACATATATATATATACATTGTTACGGGGTGCACAATGCGGATTAACGAGGCGGAGTCTCTCTACTTCGACCAGGCCTGTGTTGCCCGGATACCCAACGGTGACACTCCCTGTAAAATATTTTGCGGGTCTCATGCGCCGAGACACCACTGCGGAATATTGTATCGCGGCTACAAGGTGTTTGTCGTCGCTTTTCGCGACGATCGCTTATAATTATTATAAAAAAGGAAATTTAGGCACACTAAAAGAAGTAGCACTCGCGGGTATTTTTTTAAAATTTAAATGTATATTCAGGGAATATGAAATAATTACAAAAAAGTATTCGCGGGTGTGTAGTGTATGTGTGTGTGTGTGAGTTCTCGCACGTCGAGCGCGATTGCTCGACGAGCTAGCGGCGCGAAAACGCAGACCGGGCAGACTTACGCGGGCTAATCGAGGGCCGCTGCCCTTTACAATTAAACGGTCGCCTAAGGACCGGTACTCACGGTCGCAGGTAGTGACGACTCTCTCAGTCTCGAAGGAGCTGTCGTGCCAACGCTGGGGCCAGTAGGCGTCCTTACTGGTAGTGTCTGGAAGTCGAGGTCACTGACGCTAGCCTCGCGTTAACCCTCTGGCTGGGGGAACCTTCCGCCTCTCGTGGAACTCGGGGTCGCCTGCTTTCTCAGCAGCCTCCAGCACAGGTCGCCTGCTTTCTCAGCAGCCTCCAGCACACACCTGGTATTCTCTGGACGTCGCACCCAAAGTCACCAAAGAAAACACTTCTCGCGTGCCAAAAATTTATCGCGCAAAAAAAAACAAATAGATCACGAGAGTCGTATTCAAAATTCTACGCTTCTCGCGCGCTCGCTTGCCCAAGCTAATCTGTGTCT
Source organism: Copidosoma floridanum (assembly GCF_036245765.1). Lineage (NCBI taxonomy): Eukaryota > Metazoa > Arthropoda > Insecta > Hymenoptera > Encyrtidae > Copidosoma > Copidosoma floridanum. Next base: position 1,033,238 of record NW_028321883.1, on the reverse strand, counting down.
CCTTGCTTCCTTTCCTGGTTTTCCTCTCTTTTCCCTTACCCTTACTTTCCCATCCCGCTTTCCCACTTAGGTCCCTTGAACTCTTTTTCCCCCTTTCTCTACCGGCCCTAGCCTACTAACGTGGCCTAACGGTGGGGCACCGTTACAACATACAGCATGATACGTAACGGTGGCATTTTCCAAGAACAGCGTGTAAAGAGATTTTTTCTGACGCAAACCACGTTGGAATTAATTTTTTAGGGCGAATAGCTTTTAAACGGAAGCCAATAGAAAATACGTTCCAAACTACTTCTAAATGGGGTTGGAAGGCTATAGCGCGCCCGCATGAACTCGCTACGTTGCCACATTGTCATTGGAGCTTAGTCGGTAAGCAGTGAGAAATATATCCATGTGTGCACGCAAGAGCGTCAGCTACTGCTAGTAACTTGAAGGTTGGATGTAAAAAGGTAAATATTGTCTGCTCCTTATGTTGTCAGTTGTTTGTCCACGCACTTACTGGCTTTCTCACTCTCATGTTGGACAAAAACATCTTTAAATTTTTATACTTATAAGTAATGTTACCTCAAATTAAAGTAAAAGATCAAATCAGTAGGTATTTTTTCGCTCTACACGATAGTGTTTTTAAAAAAAACAGTCGACCTCTCGGTCAAAAATTGTTGTATTGTTGTTAGGTATGTCTTGCTTGCGTTTCCGGGTATGCCATCTGTACACGATTCAGAACAAGTCCTTTTATAAATTGCAATAATCAAAGTATATTACAGTTGATATTGCTCATAAAAATTATTTATTTATCATCCAAATTTATATGCTTTAAAATAATACGTTTAAAAATGCTCTAAATCCTATCTTATTATTTCATCGAAAATTATAGAACATCTATTAAAAAAAATCATAAACTTTACAGTGTATTGAATAATATTTTGAAAATGTCACGGTAATAAAATATTTAGTTGATGTACATCTTTATTTAGTTAAAACCTAATCATCAATATAAACTGACACAGTAAGAATAAAAATTAGTTTACAACTTACAGAAAATAAATTTAATCGAAATAAGAAAGCAATTAAAACAAATTAAATAAAAAACTCAAGTGCCCGGAAAGTACCCGCCAATTACCCAGGAAGTACCTGCCAAGGGCCCAGGAAGTACGTGCCAAGTACCCGGGAAGTATCCGCCATGTGCCCAGGAAGTCCCCTTCAAGTGCCCGCCAAGTGCCCGGGAAGTACCTTCCAAGTCCCCACCGAGTGCCCGGGAAGTACCAACCAAGTGCCCGGGAAGTACCCACCGAGTGCTCGGAAAGTACCCGCAAAGTACCTGGGAAGTACCCGCCGAGTTCCCGCCAAGTGCCTGCCAAGTGCCCGAGAAGTATCCGCCAACTACCCCAGAAGTACCCACCAAGTGCCCGGGAAGTACCCACCAAGTGCCCGGGAAGTCCTCGCTAAGTGCCCAGGAAGTCCCCGCCAAGTACCCGGGAAGTACCCACCAAGTACCAGAAAAGTACCTGCCAAGTGCCTCATCTGTACTGAAAGAAGTGGTGGTGCTTTAGCTCTGTGCATTATTCTAAATCATCGCTAACCGTATGGGTAAAAACTTACTCCCAAGAATAACATAGCCTCCTACGGGCCATGACGCCTTTAACATTTTTTAAGGCATTAACGGACCTCTTATAACTAAGTTTTTTTAGTTTTGTAATCAAGATTTGAGCGAGCAGTAATTTTTTTACTGCTTTTTTTTTTTTTTTTAAGTGGTTCTACTATAAACGTATGTGCTTTACTAAGTTAGCAGGAAAAATTTTTCTCGTTGGTGGCGCTATTTCTAAGTGTTGCACGGAGAGTAACACAAGTCCATCATGTATCATGGGCTTTTTTTTTGCAAATGCTGCCAACAGTTAAGTTACATAGTTTGTGTCAACACCATCAGGCAGTGCTACTGTCAACGTGTACTAACTGTCGATGTGTTCCGCATGTCAACAAACTTTGATTTATGTTTATACTCAAATGCTTCATCAATATTTTGGAGTTTGTTTACATGCTGAACCTACCAACAGTTACAGTTAGTACAGGTTGACACTATCACCGCCCAATCATGCGGCGTACCACGACCTACGTAACTTAACTGCTGGCAGCATTTGCGGAATACAGCACGGGCTCTAGATTAAATTTTTTTTGGGCACTGTAAACACATGTATGTGACACTTAAAGTGAGATCATTCTGAGTTGGGAATTTGTTTCATTCATCCTGGCATACCCGGAAACGCAAGCAAGACATACCTAACAACAATATTTTTGACCGAGAGGTCGACTATTTTTTCAAAAACACTATCGTGTAGAGCAGAAAAATACCTACTGATATGATCTATTACTTTAATTTGAGGTAACATTACTTATAAGTATAAAAATTTAAAGATGTTTTTGTCCAACATGAGAGTGAGAAAGCCAGTAAGTGCGTGGACAAACAACTGACAATATAAGGAGCAGACAATATTTACCTTTTTACATCCAACCTTCAAGTTACCAGCAGTAGCTGACGCTCTTGCGTGCGCACATGGATATAGTTCTCACTGCTTACCAACTAAGCTCCAATGACAATGTGGCAATGTAGCGAGTTCATGTGAGCACGATATAGCCTTCCAACCCCATTTACGAGTAGTTTGGAACGTATTTTCAATCGGCTCCCGTTTAAAAGCTATTCGCCCTAAAAAATTAATTCCAATGTGGTTCGTGTCAGAAAAAATCGCTCTACACGCGGTTCTCGGAAAATGCCACCCTTACATATCATACTATATATATATATCTTTCTATATTATATAGTTGTATTGACGAAAGTGAGTCCCAGCCCCCCCTGCAACCCCTCGCAACCCCTCAGCTCCCCTTGCTGCCTCTCCACCTTCCCCCAAAGAATATTTATCTACAGAATGTTTTACCATCATAAATGTTAAAAAATACACGTAATTTAGAACCCAAGTCATACCTCGTTTTTAGGATTTTTTAGATCACTGATCATAGGTCTTCCTCTGTCTATTCGCTCCACCTTACTCACTATACGTCTCTGAAGTACCATTATTTGTTTAACTTGATTGAACTCTTACATTTCAAATTTCTTTCTGGTCCATGTTTACTTTACCCAAATATAAAATTCTTGATTACTTAAGAACTTTATTATTATCGTTTTAACTCATCTGTTCTTTTAGAACCCTTTCCACATTTTTCACATATTTGTTTTTCATGGTTTTATGAATTAACATACGTCTGTTTAAATGTGACAATTTTCTAAGTTACATATTTTTGAATTACTGAAAAATCTCTTGCTAAACAATATTTTTATTTTCTGATTTATTCTCGGATTCGATTTGAATTAAAATTTTTTTTGGATTCTTACATCTTAATAAAGCAACGTATAATTGTCCGTAAGAGAATAAAGGTTTTTTAATATACAATCCTAAGGAATTAAAACTCTGTTTTTCTGATTTGTTGATAAACATAGAACATGCTAATACAAAAGAAAACTTTTCTATAGAAAACAAAAGGTAATGATAACAAGGTGACAATATTCAATGTAGTTCTAGGAATATTAACTTTTCTTTTTTTTCTTCCATAATTATTTCTGCTTCTATATTATACCTAAATAATTTAGTTATTTTTAATCTTGTGCCTCTACAGAGACCGTCTGATATACTTAAAGTTATTATTAACACTACTATAGCATTTATTTTTAATTTTAATTTGTGTCGTGGAAGACCCTCTCTAATATCATTTCAAAATACTACTGGAAAATTAATATTTATGTTAATTTAATTATGTCAAGTAAATCATATGTTTTATCAACTCCTTTGTGAGTCACGCATTCTGCTGTTGTGAATTGATTATCAGCCTACATTGATAAATACACGAGTAATGTTGTTATTTTGTCTACTCAATCTGTTAGTGGGGGGTTGGCACGCGGAGCGCGTAGGGGGGCGTTAGCCCTACTGATATATATTTCTTCTTACATTATACAGTGACTTTGGTGGGTTTAGCAATAAGACCTCCCATCAACCCCCACAATTTAAGGTAAAATTCGCTCGATTTCTCCGCTAAATCGACCTTGGCTAACTACTCATTTTCCCCCTTTTTATAAAACCAGTAGATTTTGAGGAAAATATCCACCTAAAAATATAAATTTGTTTTTAAAATGTATGGCTGTATGACATAAATCATGCAAAGTTCTATTGACAATTTGTAGAACTTTTTTGATATTATTGAAGCCTCATCCAAATTATTAAATCTGCTTCTTTTATTTTTTTTTTCTTCTGATTTGGATTCGAAAAATGAACCTTTTACGTCAACTTATCTAATGGGTGAACAAACTTTTCTGTGTCTAGTCATTTCTTCGGGAAGTAATACTGAGGCGATATTAGTCGAAGTCAAATTTTTTTATTAAGAGAAATGAAGTCGTACGTCAGAGTTTTGTAAAGAAATGTTTTTCCTGAGCCGTAAAGACCATCAAAAAAAAAAATTCCATGTTTACTTTACACATTGTTTTAAAAACTTTTATTTCATCGGCATTAGCCTTAAAAATGTAGAAAAATTTCTATACAAAATGAAATTTCCTTATAATGATAATATTTCTCTTACTAAATATTAACAGGAATTGGTAAACTATACTTTGATTCACAATACTTAGATTCAAATTCAAAAGTTAGATTTGTGTGTAAAAAAGCACGATTATATTTTAATTTTTAAAATCGGCAAGGTAACATGACTGTGCTCACTTTTTTAAGTATATTATTAATTTATGGATCATAATTATTAAATTTCATAGCTAAAACATTAAATTAAGAATTAAATATATTGGTCTTCTTTTTTTCTCGAAGGACGTTAGCACGTGGAGAGCACAGGGAGGCAAAGCCCCACTATTGTATATATATAGATAATTCTGCTGTAACTTGCTCAGATCATGTCCGGTACTTATACTCTCGTGTCGTAATGAAATCCAAAACTTTAAAAACGTCAAATTGTGTTACATGTTGTCAACTTTACTTGACATATTTTCTTTTACCAATATGTTGATCCCTTCATTGAGATAATCGATCATTTAGAGTAAAATTTTCTATTCCAACCCATCTCCTCAACTCAATTTCACTCATAAAAGCTTTCATCGGTAAACAATAAGGCTTTTATGCCACTTGAACGTGGAAGCATTATATACTCTAGCTAGTGGTGATTACATTTGTATTTGAGTAACACAAAAAATCGACAAAGACGAGCGAGTTTTTACTGTATACATTTTGTCCCCATTTTCGCACCATAATCGCAGTTTTAACAAAAATAAGTTTACACTAGTAATTTTTTGGATTGGAAATGCTAACCAATGATCACTTATCAAATTATAGGACAAAAATAAATAGATTCTCACGACAGTAGTACCTGAAGTTGTTACCTCTCGAATAGCTAAGCTCTTCTTTTTGTGTATTTGGTGCCTACAAAGATTTCGTTCCGTTCCGACCCCTATGGAACAACCACTAGGTGTGCTTGTGCAGGTACGCAAACTATAGTTTTTTATTGCATTTGAGGCTAGTAAATAAATTATGGGTGGACAAGTCATTGTAATACATCTATGAGTCGTACGAGCACTACAAACATTGAAAATTCCATTCCAAACTTTTCCATTCCGACCCTACCTCACCTCAAAGTGCCGTTTTTTTCCTTTTAGAGCAATTAACCCAGCCAAACTTTTTATCATCACTGTTGGGCTAAATGACGAGACATATGTCTCGAGGTTTTAGCCAATTGGCCCTTTTTCGCTACTTAAATGCAAAAACGGTGATGCTGCTTCCAACGTTGGTAGCAAAGTGGTGCACTCTATTAGGTGGCTTTATCTAGAGTTACGTAAAAGCAAAAGCAAAGTCCTAATGATTAAAATAAAAATCTTTGAATTTTATACTCTAATGACAAGTTAAAGTGATTTTATGAAAAATACTGAATTTTAGCCAAAATCACATTATTAGCGATATTGACGTTCTAACTGAAACAGCTGTAACTTTTGAATGGAGGCACAAAATCAAACAAAATTTTTTTTCACAATAGGTCTTGAACCTAGCTTTCATTTAAGCCCAGTTAAAACACTCAAACTGTTGAAGAAGCTCAGCTACATGTGCTAGACAGTGACAAAATTTTTCAAAAATTGATAAAAGTTGACTTTTATAAAATTTAGTTCAACTTTTGACAAGAAAATTTTATAGTTAAATCGCTTTAAATTTTATTTACTAATGTTGTGTATAGTAAAACTACCATAAAAAAACGTTTTTTTAACCAACTTCTGTTTAAAAAAATTTTCAAATCGATATGAGCAAATTATGACAGAATCACCCTTATATTTATACTAGTAGGACTTAGTGTGACAACCTCCCAATAATATTTAAAACTTAAAAATTTAATAACAACACAGGATTTTAATTTTATATCGACAAAATGATGGACTTGTTGAATGAATTATCAATTGGTACTCAGTTTGGTCACTTTTCTTAATGATGTTTCTTATATTCCAGTATACTTCAAATACTTCAAATGCTACTACCAATGGAAATTGTTTTGTGTATAAAATAAAAGGTAATAATAAAGCATTTTTTGTATTTAATGTAATTTTTGCAACAAAAACTTTTTTACTATTTTTTTCTTCCAAAATTATTTTGCTTTCTACTTTTTACATCAACAATTTAGTAATTCGCAATTGTGTACCGTTACAGAAGCTGACTGATATATGAAAATTTCAAATTAACGCTACTATTGTACCTATTTTAAACTCAAGTTTATGAGGCAGCAAACCTTCACAAATATTGTTTAACATTTTTACAGGAAAATTTGTATAAGTGTTATCATCTGATTTATTAACACCCTTATAGGTTGCATTACAGATGCTGTATGCCAAATTCATCAAGTCGATCTAATGATATTTCCTTTATTATTTCCAGTCGGTGATGTAGGATGGAGAACATACTATACACAAACATTTTTAACAAGAGCAGAAAATTTTACGTTGCTTCAATATTACTTACATCGAATTTCTTATCGACCAAATAGTGAAATTTTTAGTCCCATACTTTAGATAATAAAATTAAATCAACTCCTGTCCAAACCATAGTTATTTTTTTTTTTTTGCAAACAAAAAAAAAAAAATTAATGTTTTGAATAAAAGCGTTTTTCTAGAACCTCCTAAAATATCTAAAATGTATATTTGTATCACTGGCAATATTTCTATTAAAAATTTTTTTGCTAACTGTTAAGGTTAGCAAATAAATTCTTAAGATTTTTTTCTAAATTAACGACAGTTGTATTGTTCTCAATGTCTTTAAATTTTACTGTTTCATTTTGTTTTGGTAAACCATAGTTTTTAACATGATTTTTCTTCAAATTTGAAAGTTTTATTCAAATGTAATAAAACATTGTTTTGTTTACAGTCTCTTAAATCTTCAATAAAGAACTTGTTGGAGTGATTTGCAAATTGACTTACCACAAACGTCTTCAGATATTAAAAAACCATGCGAATAGTTTTCTCAGTTGATATGGCAGCATAACGTTACAAGTTTTTTTAAATACTTTGTATATTTTAGAGTCGTGATTAACTTAACCTGAAGCAATAAAAGTATCTCTAAACGTACTGTTATGTATGTTATAAACTGTTTTCAAACTTTTAAAGGAATAAGCTCCACTGGCCCAATTTAAAATTAATTTTTTAAAAACGGTGAAATTCCTAAGCTGACACTATATTTAATCACCCTATTGTTAAATTGCGTTGAAGTTTTTCTTTTTGAACACAAGTTTTTACTGTCGAATGGAAACAGTAATATTCTGGAGTATTTCCGTATCTAATTTTTTTGTGAAACTATCTATTTTATTTAATTTAAAACACGCCGTTAATGCCATTTCAGAGTTTTTTATTGCTTTGAACATATTGCTTTAAACACGTTAGTTTGATAAAAGACTATTTTTTGTTTATTTTTAATATGTACTGGTAAATTAAATACAAAATGACTACGCCCACACAAAAAAACTCTTGCAATCACCATGCTGCTTTTATGGGTCAGAAATAGTGGCCATCTACATACTCTTACATTTCATCAAAAATTTCTACATTGTATTTTTTATTACTCGTATCTGTTTTCTTTATTTTACGTAATGCTCTACCTCTTCCTTCATGAGCATGATCAAAAATATACTTTATACTTTAGATAGATGCACAATACTTAAAATTATTGTGGCAATTATACTTCGTTAATAAAATTAAATTGTATGGTACTACCATAGAAATATCAACTAAATGTACTCGATTACTATTTTTGATTCTATATATGTTACTATCATATCCATTGTCACGTCTTTTGTTGTTTGGGTATTCATTATTTGTAAAAAAAAGTATGATTCGTAAACTTTTTCAAAAACTTTTTTGTACAAATTTTTTGATGACTGGTAAGACATGGACTATCTTAACCATGAGGTCCATGAAGAATGTAATAAATAACTAATGTTTGTATTTGTGAATCAAGTGGAATTTTCGCTGAAATAAATTTATCTATGTCTGTAGTAGTAAATAACTTATTGTTTAGAGGCAATGTTACGATAATATGAGAATGAGGTCATTCCCTTTTTTGAAATTCAATGGTAAAAGTAAGCAATGACTTTTTCAAAAACATTATGTTTAGTTATACCGTCTCAAATTAATTTCAATTTTGTATGAAATGATCTAACATTTACATTCGGTAAATCATTCAGAGTGGTACCTTTAACAAGTTTTTAAAACTTGCTTTATTAATTTTCATTAAAGGTTAAATGTTACGCTGATAAAAAAAATTAGATCGTCCAAATTCTCGCATTATTGCCATTGCATCTTAATAATGTTTCTGCATATACCTAGGACCACCGAAATATGTTGAAGGTAAAATGAACATATTTTCAACTTTATTGTTTTCAAAACTCTTAGAATTATTTGAGGCACTACGCATCACGTGATCTATTAAACCTTGAAAACATTAAATTCTTAGAATTCTTTGGTTATTGCGAAAAAAATTTGTTCTATTGCTTCCTATTTTTATATATGCATGCAAAAGAAATAATTACGTCAATTTTTTAGCATAGGGTATGGGACTACAAATTTTACTATTTGGTTAATAAGAAGTTCGACATAAGTAATATTGAAGCCACGTAAGATTTTCTGCTCTTGGTAAAAATGTTTGCGTATAGTATGTTCTCCACCCTACATCACCGACTGGAAAGAATAAAAGAAATACCATTAGATCGACATGCTGTATTCGGCATACAGCATCTATAATGCAACCTATATGGGTGTTAATAAATCAGATGATTATATTCATATAAATTTTCCTGCAGAAATGTTAAACAATATTTGTGAAGGTTTGCCACATCATAAACTTAAGTTTAAAATAGGTAAAATAGTAGCGTTAATTCAAAATTTTTGTACATTGGACAGCTTATGTAACGGTTCATAATTGCAAATTACAAAATTGTTGAAGTAAAAAGTAAAAGGCAAAATAGTTATGAAAGAAAAAAATAGTAAAAAAATTTTTATTGCAAAAATTACATTAAATAAAAAAAAAACTTTATTATTACCTTTCATTTTATACACAAAACAATTCCCATTAGTTGTAGCATTTGCTATGACTATAAACAAGTCTCAAGGTCAAAGTTTTGATAACGTGGGGTTATACTCGAAAAAAAACTTTATTTCCTTATGGTCAACTGTACATGGCTTTATTGAGAGCAAGAATGAAAATGAAATTTCTGTTTAAATTGATAGAGAAATTTTTTTATATATTGAAAATATAGTTTGGAAAAAAGTATTTGATTATAAGTTGTGATGTATCTAATAATAATAACATGATTTAAATATTTCTATATGTATGGACAAAATCAAGTATCTAACAATACGTTCCATAAGTGTATATTGTGTTCATCTATTAAACTAATTTCAACATTAATTTAAAACAGAATAGGAACAGATTTCAGTCTTCGTGATTTAATTGGGCTTAATAAGTTGACTCATAAAATAAGTTATCTTCATGCGAAACTTCCACAGTTTGTATTAATGAATAACGCTTTTAATTTATTTAATTGTAAACGCTTTTATATATTTAATTTATAATTGTAGGTATTGGTTTCATTAACACGTATACGAGATAATATAATACATACACATAAAAATTAACATTTTACACATAGCTCACCATAAATGCTAATAAAAAAAAAACCTAGCGTACAAAGAACTTTACACTTCCTAGTAAATTGAAGTACAATAATTATGAATTGGTTTGTTATCCTACTCTTAGTTGTATAAATGAAATGTTTAATAATCATTTGTATGTGTAAAAACCACCTGTTTGCATTCCGAGCGATGCGAACAAATAGACGAAAAACAAATTTATTGAAAAAAAAAACTTTGTTCTTATTAGTTAACATTGTTTAGAAATAAGCATTTTTACAGCACAAAAATACATATGACATTATTTTTATGATGAATAAAATTATATTTTCATTGAAGTACTCTGAGTGAGACATAAATAAATGAAGATACTTTTAACTACCAATATAAACGGTTTTATACGGTGGAACGTTGCTGGAAATGCCCCACACGGTTAACTACATAATATAACAGTTAACTTGATAATGTAACATATAATTATGATAACGCTTTGCGCAACGATCCCTTGTAAATCAATCATAACTTTAAATTTCTTTCTAACGATGAGATAATTTATGTCGATAAGACAGTTTTGTTTAAAAAAAATTAATTAATAAAGCAGATTAAAAATAATAGATTAATCTATATTAAACACGTACATATCTGTATACACATCAAAGTCCGTAAAAGACTGTATGATCCCTGTCAGGTTCCCCAAAAGTAGTGTGGAGGTGGTGGTGAAGGGTTGGAAGTCACGAAAAAATGCGTGGGGGTATATGGGGGGTTTGAAAAAAACTGCGATGTGTTAAAATAAGGGAAAAATGACGGGTTTTTACCATATTTTGTGGTGGGTCAGTGGGGGGGGTACTAGGGGTCTATGGGGGGTCTGTGAGGGGGTTGTGTGGATTACCCCACCGAGATAACTATAGAACACAGGATGTATAGTAATAATAATTATCATTTAATTTTGCCTTTGGCTTGAAACCAAAGATTGTGGACTACAGTCTCACGCTATTTTACAGGCTACAGGACAGCAGATAGTCCAACTTCTTGTTCGTTTATATATTGGGGAAAGTAAAAACAAAAAAATAAGAAGAGAGTGTTAAGCTTTGTAAAATGTAAATGTCTAGATACATTTTCTTTCTGTTTTATTAAATTTTATTTGATTTTTCAGTGCTGCTTCTATTGATATTATTAATTTTATTGAATTTCAACTAATAAAATATACTGCACAGTCTGGTATGCTTTTTCTTTTAATTTATTTATTTTCACAATAAATTACAATAATAACTATGAAATTATCAAGCAATATAACGATAAACTTATCGAGCAATATAACTATGAACTTATCGAGCAATTAAAACAAATTAGATTGAAATATTGAACTAAAAGTTAGGAACCACACTCGATGAGCGGAGAAAAGCTTCTAACTAAAACGCCACGCAAAGAAATTCACCTTGCACGAAGTTTTAGTTGAACTTCTTTGTCTTACTTGCTATGAGGCCAGTACTTGCTGACTCCATGTGTTTAGGCTTCGTGGTTCGCTACGGTTGTCACTTGACACTTCCGAGAGCCACGAAGTACATAGTCAGCTTTGTTAGGTGACGACTTTCGGTGAGTATGACTCTTTCAAGAGTCTTAAAATTTTATCATGGAGAGAACAAATATAATATAACATAGAATAAAAATAAAAAAAACTTATTTATTTACGCAAGTCGTCACTTAACAGCCTTCCATTCTTAAAACTATTACCATCCTTGGTAAATATACATATGTTAAAATAATCTGATTTGAGGTAAGAAGTAAATTATTGTAAACTGAATACTTGAAAGAAAAATTTTAAATTTTTCACCTTTTTCCTTAAAGTCATTCTAACTTTAAAATAAAAATTTATTAGCAATAATCTTAACGTCCTTGTATTAAAAGAAGGAAATTTTTTGTAACTTTTATATCGTACTACATTGAATTAGTCATTTATTCTATTATTCTACGGAATCTTTACAGTTTCTGGGAAGCGTGCAATTGCAAAGGATAATAGAATCCAGTATTATTCGATATTTATTCTTTTTTGTTGTGAATTATTATAATTAATATAGAAACATATATAAATCAGATATTGATCATAGATTGTGTTTTTCCATTCTCTTTTGTCCTCGGTCTCTTTTTGTTAATTACCAATCTATTAAGGGCATGAAGATGTGCAAAAACACCCGTCTCGAGGCATAGCTTGTAAGGCCAACCGTATTTCACTAGATTAATATCTTTCTGGTATGACGGACAATTTTTTTTCAACTTCATTTAAGTTTTGCACAAAAGATTGTGCACCTCCAGATCACTTTTATACAGTAACTTTCCACACGGTAAATGTACAATTTTTTCGCGATTTTTTTGACAATCCTTGTGGAAATTTCTCACCCCATACATATCAAGTCCTTCAAAGGCTCTTTTGGTTGATTCTTTGTTACAGTATGTAGAGAAGCTTAAGTAGAGCTGTATCCCGAAATCGCGCATGACATCTAATGGATAATAGTTCAAATGGCTTAGGGGCCAAAAGTCATTAGCAACTGGGTGAACTCATCAGGTTTCATGATGGCCAACACTTTTGATACCACTTTCCACCGCAGTGGGTCATAATCTTTAGGAGAATTATTTTCACTGTCCCTATTTTCTGTTTCTGCCTTTTTAGTGCGTACACTTTTTGGCTGCTGCCTTATACAATATACTTTTATGTAGCACATGTCTTCTGCCCACTCAGCTGATCCATATATTATATGAATAGAAATAACATCTTCCCGTGTTTGTTTCTTGTCATAAAATAAATATCCTCAGTCGATAGTTGTGTTCAAAAAACTCGATGATATAGTTTGTATCAAAAGATTTTTTAATAAGGACGCTTATCTTAGTCCCAGTATGATTTACTCTTGCAAATCGTAGTATTGGACCAGGTCCCTTTTTATTATCTTTTGCAGGGGTTCCCACTTTTGTAGTTAGTCCTACATTCTTTTTCAGCGCTTGGACGTTTTGTCTTTGTGATTGCGTTGCCCCTTCTATTTCGATGAGTGCTGTTTCATTTAGGATCGCTGCAGCAACTGCTACATCACATAGCTGGTAATATTCGACCGCACACCCGGTGTACGAAGCGGTACATGGCTGTTCTCTGAAGGATAACACGGGACCAAATTTATTTAAAGACAGTTCTATTTTGTGTTCATTGACTGGTTCTTCCGTCATTATATCTAACCAACGTCCATTTATTAATATATTGTGGACTTTGGTTTGTTTTTTATTCATCTGTAACTCAAGTGCCGTGGACATTACCTGATTCTTCACATTGTCCGATGGACTAGATAGTAAGTGCAGTAGCTCCTGTAGCGTTGAAGCTGTATTGAAACGATAAGCCGCCATTTCTGCCTCTGGTAGTAAACAAGACTCCACCACACAGCTCGAATAACCCCTATTACAGGGTTCCCATTCTATTAACAGCACTATCCCAAAGTTCTTCGGAATCTCTTTTAGCATGAGCCAGCTATAATCCCCCTGCAGCCGTATGTTAAGTTAGGTTCCATCGGCCATTGCTTCTATGATTTTAGGATTTTGTCTGTCAATCGTGTATGTTATTCTGCAAGCGTTAATATGATGGGTGTTATGAGGATTATTGATTGATACTGTATATATATGAGTACTGTTGTAGTGTATTACGTGCTGCTATTAATTGTAAGGATTTGTTGGTTACATGTGGAATGTAAATATGAAAATAAATTTAGGTTTATAAAACTATTGGATAATGAGCAGGAAATACATGGATAAATACAATCATTACTTATCATACTGTGCAAAATATTCGCGGATTCACTATAAAATGAAATAAGTAGTTTTAATAAATGCTAAAGCTTAATATTAGAAAAAAAAATTTAACAATAGAGTAACATGCAACTGTGATAAAATACAACATGCGCTTTTTAAATTTAAAGCCTAATAATTATAATTTTTATTATTATTGTATTAATTTATACATTTATTTATATGTGTATACATTATTTTTTTAATTAAGTATGCAAAAACTAAAAACAAACATACTTCATATAAATCTTGAACATAAAACTAAATAATAAAGTGGAATTAAGAAAAAGGATTACGTGATATCTGTGCTTACTGATATCACGTAATCCTTTATGATGTGTATCCGTAAATGATGTGTTTTTCGACGTAGAATGCGGCTAGTTTAATGGTAGGGTTTAATTATTAGGTATATTTTCTGCTACTTTTGATCTTTTTTCATAGATCGATAATTTTAGTACGGGTCGACTTTGTTTCTCAAGTATGTGTACAGCGTTGTCTCCTGCATGTAATCACGTATCTTTGATAAGTCATTAACTCAACTTGTTGTTGACATAATGGGTGAATCAATTTTGTATTTTACACTTCTTTTAATCCGTTTAGCGTATTTTGAGGAATACTTGGGTTCATCGTTCTGCCCTGCTAGAATAGCACTTTCAGGTTCCATGCATTTTACATATCCTTGGGATAATCTTCCTCGCCAATCTCTCACGCCATAACACTATTCTAGGGTACCACATTGAGAGAAATGATTAAAAAAATCTTGTTCCCTTTTTGTTTCTTCTATATCCCATGGTAGAAGACACATAAGTCTTTTTGGATCGATGTTTGGTATGTCATTGTCACTTTTTGGTGATATTGATGAAGAAATCCTTTCTGCTTGACAAATAATAAATTTCATCTTGAAAGTAGAAAATGTTTGAGCTTTCTCTGCTATTTTAAGTGTTTCAACGGGTTTTTTATGAACTGAATCACTATTGTAAATGGCGGTTATAGTTCGATGTGTATAATTATGTAAATCGGGGAGTATGTGCATTTTCTTGATGTTTTCTTTATTCTATAACTGTTCAATGACTGCGTGTAAAGGAGGATTTATGTTGGCTCTAGTATTTATTGTTATTTCATAATCAGGGTTCATCGTGCAGCCTGTAAGGAAAATAGTATCAAATTACTATTGATTTATGAGTCCATTTCTAACTTTTGGGGTGTATGGCGTGGAAGTATCAAACTTCGTATCTTCATTATAGGTCTAGCCTTAGATAATTTAGGTAACTTTTGTTTTTCTTCAA
Organism: Copidosoma floridanum; assembly: GCF_036245765.1. Taxonomy (NCBI): domain Eukaryota; kingdom Metazoa; phylum Arthropoda; class Insecta; order Hymenoptera; family Encyrtidae; genus Copidosoma; species Copidosoma floridanum. The sequence continues at coordinate 1,017,941 of NW_028321883.1, read as the reverse complement.
TTTCGACATTAAGTTCAGTCGGTTCGTGTTGTTTAGGTTCCATAGCCGAGCATATGTAACAGGATACTAGTTTATCACATTGGTTATATGTAACTTCGTTCAATCGTAAATACGAGATATGGTCTGCTACTACTGCAAACTAAGGGTATAATAGTTTTGTATAGGCAGATCCATTTTATCCAGGTTAAGGTATCATGACTGGATGTAGTCTATAGAGATTGTAAGAAGTTTGATCGACAAGTGGCAAATGTTATGTTACCATGTTTCTATTTTTTTGATGCACAACATCTAATTTGCTTAAAGAGCTTATTTCACCAGCATCAAGATTCTCTATTGGTGCTTTAAATTACAGATTTTCTGACAGGTTCTTTACATTCCGGGCTACAGCTCTAAATTTATTTGGAGAGAATAGTTCTAAATGTGCTTGACCTCTTTGTAAATCATGCAAGATGTCAATTAGATCTCCACAACGAATAATGTGATCTAAGGTAGCCTCAGTTTTTCTAAGATAAACTGATAAATAAATCAGATATCTGTCAAGAGTAAAATCTTGTCCTGGAGTCAATATGACAGCAACTTGTTTTAGAATATGGTCATGGCATTTCGAAGTGTTATATAGTTCTTTGAATGCAGCTGCAAAAATATGGTTATTCTGTTCCTACAATTTAATATATTCTTTTTGATTAGTATGCAGATTGTTGATGTTAGTGTTCATAACGGTGATATCGTCTTCTGTGACTAAGCCAAAAAGTCCTTTAGCCATACTACTAACAATTCCAAAAGGTGTCAGTCTTTTTGTACGTATGCTGGGAGGTTATCTTCCGCATGAGTTCCCCCATGTTCATTATGTTTAAAAATGTTGCTTCAAGATTTGTCAACCACTTTATCTTTATATTCTAGAGGTCCATTTCCATTTAATGAGTGCAATTAGGATAACGAAATTGTACAATACAACATCAAAAGGTTTTATTTTTTACTTGAGTAGATGTGTGTTCCAATATGAATTAGTTAACATCAAGCTAAATGACAATCTTCCAATCAGCTTTTTTAATTTTTGTAATACCAATTCATTCAGAGTATATTATCGGGTTCGTATTAAGTGGTACTATGCTGAACTTACCATCTGCTTAAACTTTAAACACTATAGTCATTAAGATGGCCTATATAAGCCGCATTGTTATGTTCTTTCCTTTCTAGAAGACATGTAGAATATAATTCTTACAAGGACACTATTATTGGAAAAGTAGTTTTAATTTATATCTATGTTTTCGTATAATTTCATCATTGGTTTTTTCAAGTAACACATTATTATTTTCCTCTAAAACTGTTTTAACCCTTAGGGGTTCTTTATGATAGCAAATTTATGGGAATGTACATCTTTCTTTACCCAAACGTAATATCCTGGTTTAACATTTAGAGGATTTTATTTTTTATCGTATCTTGGCTTAGCTTGAATTTTCATTTTTATTTGTTGATTTCCCGGAGCAGTTTGTATTTCTTAAAGTCACTAAATAAGATCTTGTAAATACAATGGATAGGTTCGTAACTTTTCATCTTTAGGTATCGTCAAGAGCAACCTGTTTAGTATCCAAAATACTAACATAGGGAGTGAAATTTCTAGCTGCATGTACACTAGTGTTCTACGTGAAGGCTGAAAATTTGGCTAAAATGTCACAGTCATCATAAGTTTCAGAGTAAGTTTTTATAAAGTCAGCTAGGGCACCATGACTTCGCTCTAGTAATCCGTTTGTTTAAGAATAATATGCTGATGTAATTAAATAATTAGTCCTTAGAGTTCTCATGAGTTGTTCTAATAAATTAGACATAAATGGAGCATGTCTGTCTGAATTATATGCTCTAGGCACACCGTAAACTAATATGAGATTTTATACGAGTGCCTCGGCAAGCGCGCTTGATCTTAGGTCTGGTACAGGGACTTATATGGTATACTTAGTCAAATTACACAGTATGGTAAGCAAATAAAAATTACCATTTGGTGTTATTCTTAATTTACCGACAGTGCAAATGAAAACTTAAACAAAAACTTCGATAGGTGTATCTGTAAGCACCAAAAGTTTTCTTGTTTTCATTCGTTCAATTTTTTTCTCTTGACTTTTGCTACATTAACAAACATAATTAAGAACATCATTTCTCATTCCAAGCCAATAAAAACGTTTTTTTACTTTCCGAAAAGTTTGGTTCATTCCCTCATGTCCTTTACCATGGCTGTCATGTAGGGATGCTTAGGGTTTGTATTATTTCATTACGTTCAAAAATTTTTGGAAAATCAACTTTACCGAAACAGACAGTAATTTATATAGGTGTTGTATCAGAAGTTGTTAATAACATTTCTGTTATCAACCCAGTTTCTAATTTGTCTGTAAGATCTCTCCTTCTTGAAAGTCGGAAAGCTTAAAGATTTTGTATCAACAAAATTTTTTTAAGTGATTCATAAGCTTTTGTGAGACTTTCTGAAGTTACTAAATCGGTAGATGTTTCATTAATAACGAATGACGGTACATTATGTTCTCTATAAGGTGTTATTAATATTTGGCCAACTTTTGATTTCTGCAATTTCAAATAACTAAAGTTTAGTGCACCTATCGATCTCAACAGCCTTGAGACAGATGTGACTGGTTGACAATCTTTGCTAATAAAATGAACTATATTGTCCCGTTTGTACGTAAGACAAAACCTGGTGGTAAAAACGTTGTTAATAAGCTTGGCTATATTTACGTTCTTATAATTGTCAATACTTCTGCTACCATCACTAAGAGTTAGATACATTCTTCCGTACTGTTGTTTGTATCGATTAATTGGAAAGAAAGGGTATAAATCTGATAGTTGCATAAAATTGGGTGCAATACTTCGATTTGTTAATTTGTATATATTGCAGTTTGTTTGTTGTTTTCATTTAAGTTACATGGGGTTTCTTCTGTTTTTCGTTCCAAGACCGTTGATATAGACCGTCTGTTTTTTGCAATAACAGTACTCGTGTGCGTTGGTGTACTAGAACTTAGGGTGTATTTTCTTGAATACAAGGAGTAATTGATAACTTTCCTCTCGTCATATATTTTCTTAAAATTTCATCTTTATTAAGTAGGGGTTCAAAGTCCGCTGCACGTCTTGATAGATCTGAAATTTTTTTATCTAATACAGAATCTTAAAAATTATCAGGATCATAGGTGTTCAATTTTATTAATATAACCTGAATTTCAGAACCCGGCTTGTATCCATCAGAACTTGGTTAAATTTTTTTGTTAGCTTTTGTATTTCTTGATAAGTAATCTTATTATTATTATTGGTCGTTATTTTAGGTTGGTCTTTAAAAATCTCGTCGTTTGAACCTTTACAAAATAAAATGGATGTAACGGAGACTTTCATATTTGTTGCGTCTGAGTCTCAGTCAATATCTGTATTTAGTCTACTTCCGTTTTAGTCAATTCTTGTCGTAATCCACTTTATCTAGGGTCATATGCTAGTAGTTGCATATCTTCTTCTGACGGGTCTTCAGTATCACTTGGGTCATCTTCAAAAAACAGACTTGTCCTTGACGATGCACCAAGGTTAACCATGTCTCTGACTGGTAATTGTGGCATTTCCTCATTTGTGGAACTACAAGGTTTTAATACGGTGCTTTCTGTATTTGTATCGTCAGCGTGTGATGTTGAGGTTACTGCTTACGAAAAATTCACTTGTAATGAGCTACAATCTTTTGATATATTTTGAGTGACATTTCTTAATATACTTAGTTGAGATGTAGATGATATTTGTGGTTGTGAAAATGTTCTCGTTCGAGTCCTTAAAGCAATCACACTATGATCTAACTTTAGTCTTTTCATGTTTATTTTTGAACCAAGGGCTCGTACAGGGCCCCTGACCAATTGAGGTACATTTGTTTCTGATTAAGTCATGCTTCTAGATTTGATCGTCCTTAAATTGGATGTTCTTACTATCCCTTTCGTCTGGTTTGTAATTCCGTTTTCTTCTTTTCCTGTGTTTTCTTTCAACCCATAATGATCACTCTTAGTAATGGTAATCCATTGTTTATTTGTTTTCCGCATTAAGAAACGGTTAAGAATTGAGTTTTCCCGGCTTGAATTTAAAAGTATATTCATAATCAGTGAATTAAGACATCCAGCGCATAAAACGCTGCTTCGGATCTTCTCTTGTATGCATCCAATTTAATGGCTCATGATCGGCTGCGAGAACGAATTTATTTTCTAATCAATACGAACCAAAATGATTCCTAATCATAATATAAATAAGCATTCCTTTTCAGTCGTAGAGTAATTTATTTTGGCTTTCTTTAAAATTCTTAAAAAATAGGCGACAGTGTGGTTAAACCCATCTTTTTCTCAACTTAACACCGCTCCAACAGCGTAGTAAGATGCATCTGTTGTCAACTTAAATGATTTACTGAAGTCGGAAAATTGTAAAATAGGCTCTCGACATAAATGGTCTTTAAGTTTTTAAAAAATCTTTCCTAGGGCTTCGATTCATTCAAACTTTTTTTTTTCTTTTAATAAATCTGATAATGGCTTAGTTATTTTTTTTAATTCTTAATGAAGCATCTTTAGTATTATACTAGTCCTAAAAATTGTCTAATATTTTTATAGTTTTTGGTTGGGGAAATTCTCTAATGCTCTGAATTTTTTTTAGATCTGGTTTAATTCCTCGTTGACTTACTATATGCTTAAAAAATATTACTTCTTTTCACAAATATTTAACTTTATCTGGCTGGAGTACCATATTCGCTGATCTTTACCACTTGAAAAGTAACCTTACTTCACGATCATGATATACTAGATCTTTTGCGTAAATGATAATATCATCTACATACACTTACATTTTAACATTTAATTAGCCTCTCAATATGAGATTCATTAGTCATCGTAGGAACGTGGCAGGTGAATTTTTTAAGCTTTTGGGCTTCCACCTGTATTGGTAATGTGCGTGAAGTGTCGTAAATGCTGTTTTATACTTATCTTGCTTCGCCATAGATATTTGTTGAAATCCACTAGCTAAACCCAAAACTGAAAAACATACGTATCCTCCCAACTGGTCCATAATATCTGCGATATTAGGCAATGGATATGCATCACCAATGGTCTTTTTATTCAATTTTTGGAAATCAATCACTACACTTTATCTTGGGTTTCCACGGCTATCAGGTTTTTCAGGAACAATGTACTGAGGTGAATTGTATGGTGATAACAAGGGCTCAATTATTCCATCATTAAGTTTTTTGCTACGTGTTCTTCTAAAACTTCTTTATGTACCGGTGGGTGACGATATTGCTTAATGTTAATAGGGATGTTATTTTCCGTCAGGATTTCATTGTAACAAAATTAGTACAGGGTAAAGGGTTTCCCGGCAACAAAAAAATTTCTAAAAATTTGGAAATCAATCGATAAGCACGGTACGTTCTTCCAGGTTTAATCATCAGTACGCACAAGTCCTTTTAGGTCTCTTATTCTTTCTTGTGTATTTTCGATCATAGGTCTCTCGTATTCGCTACTAATATCAGGGTCAATATTGGGTACAATTTATTCAAAGTGTGGAATTTCTCTTGGATCTATTTCAATTGTAATATCATCTTTATAAGCGTTTGTCACCGTAATATTACGTTGATTGTTCTCGATTTTTACTATTCCTTCTCCTAAATATACGTCATCACCCCCTACGTTGACTTGTGGTAAGTATCCTTCAGTTGAATTAGTATTATTTAAATTAATACTTACTACTTGACGTGTTCGAGTCTTGATCGTAAATTTAGTGGGTTTAATGTTATATTTTTGTTTCTCATTAAATCAATGTTGTTCTACACTAGGTGCATTTTAACTCTGTTTAATGGCATGGGATTGGAGTGTACCTCAGTCGATTAATTCATTATTTCTACTGTGTGTCCTACTCTCATCACTTTTATTATTAGGAGGCTTTATAAAATTATAACACATTTCTGATAAAATTAATTTATCGAATTCATCTCAAAAATGGAAATCTGCTTTTATGTTACCGAATTTTTTATGAGAAGTATTTTTTAGGTAAAATACTTCTCATTATAACTTGAGGGTCAGTGCCTAAGCACACGTTTAGTAAGAGCTAATTTTGAGAGTACGAAAAAAAACTCTAAAGAATCAAGTGTTAGTTTGAGCAACGTTTCGTTGGTCTTAACACCAATCTTATCAGGCTTAGTCTATATCGTTAAAACGATCGTTACAAAGTCTGTGGGTAGAAACTTTTTGGGGTGGAATTACGGTAAGATTAGTAATTTTACTAGTCACAACACGGAAATATGGATGCAACTGATATGATTTAATTAGGTTTGTGGCTGTACCATTATCAAGCATGAGTGTGATGGAGCAATTTTTCCCTTCTGGGATTGACAACCTTATGCTTCTAGACTCGTCGTCTACGACAAGTCTCTGGCACGTACCGATGTGGACGGTCTTGATTATGTTGCTATGTTCATTACTTGCACTAAAATATTCATTTTAGGGATTTAATTTTGTCTTTAGGGGCTCACCTCCGAACGACAATTGGAGTGAGCCGTCTGAGAGTTTAAATGATGCGGCAAACGGTTAACTTTTGGTTAGTACTAATTTTAAAAATTCTGATTCTGATAATTAGGATTAAAACTTTGTTGTTTATAACCATTATAAATATTATTTTGGGGGCATCTATTACAATTCTGACCTCTGCCTCGGTATCCTTGAATATTCCTAGGGTTAAATTTACATTCCGCTGAGTGAAATAATCGTTAGGATTTTCATTACTATATCGTCCAAAATTATTCTGATAAGAATTAGAGTTTCTCAACTGATTTCAAAAATTCCGATCTCTCCCCTGATTCTGATAATTTCCACAGCAATTCAGTTCATTAGTGTATTGTTGATATTGTCTATTATTATTTTAATAAATATTTTACTGCCTATTAGCGTGATGATTCAGATTATGGATCTGTTATTCATTAACTTGTGTTATTTGATGTGATGAAAATGGGTGATTAGAATACTTATTTTGCTGTTGATATGAGATTTAAATAACTTCTAAATTTACTAAGAGGTAGTCCATGGAATCGTGTATCCGGGATTATACCCACTTTCATTCAGCTCTCCAATCTCAAAGCGTACTCAAAGGCGTCGGCTAAAGAAGCAGGTTCTTTCGCATCTACGTACTGGCTTATGATGGGTGCTAGTCCTTTTATAAACATGTATGATACCATGTCTTTTGTAGGAGTCATCATATGCACGTTGTATGTATTGCCTTTATCTTCCATCAAGGCCTTTTCAGCACCACTCAGCAGTAGGTTTACATAATCTTAATATTCACCAACCGATTGACCTTGTCGTTGGCGCAATTTCTGCATCTAAGTATAGCATCTTTCTCATCGAATATAGGGATAAATTCAATTGCATGCTGAAATAAGAAGTTAGCATTGAGGGATTCCATTAGCGATTCAGCTACTGTCATATTGGCATCATCGTTTTTGTTAGAATTTAAGTAAAATTGACATTACGCGCACGGCGCTGGGACTCTAGGCATTAGGAATGCGCAAAAGCTTTTAAGTCGCGTGATTGATACATGTTTCTTGACGATATGTATTTTCAGTGTATAGATAACTGTTGCTGAGGGAAGATGCCTCATGTAATACATAAAGTATTAATATTAATAAATTTAAGTATATGATAGAAGATGTTCTGAGTATTCATTTTCCCAGGCTCTTTTATTTTTAACAGTTTTCATTGACCATTTTATTAGTCGCATAATTAGCTTTACGTGAGTTTTTTTTTTCTTTTTGTTTATTTTTATTTTATGTACTATAAGTGTGTGTTATAAAAAAAATCATAATATGATTTTATTTTGTTTATTTGTTTCCGAAAAATATTCTTTTAAATTCTTGACATTTATCGCAGAAGACATAGGTAATAAAGAAATAATTGAATGTGTGTGTGTGTGTGTGTGTGTGTATATGTCTCTAATCTGAGCGTTTGTTTGAGGCATGCATGTGCAATGAGTTTGTTGTAATTTTTATAGGTATACCTTTGCTGTCGGAACGATAAGCGTACTATGTGTATGCCCAAGAAGTAATGTAAAAGAGTGTTATCCAGCGCACTTGTATAATTTAATCTACTTCAAGCAAAAGAGTATACGGCACAGGGATTTCTCATGTGGCCTGTGCAGCTATATATCCTCATTGCTTTGTAACCGTAATATAGGGCGTGATTTAAAACTCTCTCTTTCTGCGTTAAATGAAAGTATTTGCTTTCTAGCGAGCTCAAATATGCTATCACTGTATGCACTTACGGCCACTGACTAGTATACGTATTATGACCAGTGTATTGATCTGTGTTAGTATTCCTACGCATTTATGCGAGTCTGTCACAATGCTGGCGCTGACGACTTAATCCAATTACAATGTATGTGTGTGTTTGAATACGGGGCAGAATACGAATACTGTGCGCTACAACTATATTCACTGCTACGTGCAGTTCATCGCATACAACAACTCTAATCCTATAGCTAGAGTCTCTCTGATTTAATTTAAGAGTAAGAGTTTTCTTTTCATACGGTATACTGATGCACGCCTATATCTCAGGCATCTGAAAGTAATTCAACGGACCCAACACTGGTTTTCCTGAAGTATAGTTGTCTGTACCTTGTTTTTTTTCTTTTTACTACGGTTATAGATTCCTAAAAATGTGGATGCAGACTGGGTAGGTGATGTAGTTGATAGAAAATCAACTACTGGTTACGTAATGTAGCTGTTTAATAATGTTATATATTGAAAATCTAAGAAACAAGGAAGTGTAACAAAATGCAAGCAGATGAGTATGTGGCGTTATCTGAAAGCATAAGCAAAATCTTATGGACAAAAGAAGTCTTGAAGGATTTCTTTATTACTTTTATTAAACCAATAAATGTTTTTGGAAGATAACTCTGGTGCGATTGGTATTGCTAAATTTAGTAATCATACAAAAAACTCAAAATTTATCGAAACCATTTTCACTTAGTAAACAAAAATTGTTCAAGCGGTATAATTAATATAGTTAAAGCAAACTCAAAAAATTACGAAGCAAACATTTATTTTGGCATTAGTGAAAATTAAATTTGTTAAGTTTAAAAAAGATTTAAGATTAATTTAAAATAAAAAGAAATTAACTAAAAATTGTAACATAATAAAATTTTAAACTAAAAATATGAAAAGATTACAAAGCTTAACTAATATTGTCAAATTTGAAAACGAATTATTCAAATTTATTAATTATTTAAATAAATTTTTCAATTAAATAATTTCTAAATTTTAATAATTACATTTAAAAAAATAGTTATTTCTTTAATAATTAAAAAGTTAATTTTTTTATTATTCTTAATGTAAAAAAATTTAAGTTATGTATAAAATATACTTTTCTAGAAAAAAATGTTGAAAAATTAATTTTGGATATTTTAACTTAAACAAAAAAGATCTAGCACTTGAAAAATGTAACACGAAATTATACTTCTAATTTCTTGAAATTCAAGTAAAAAAATTTCTTTAATATTTGTAAAAATTATTGAAAAAAATGTAAAGTAAACGAATTAATATTTACAATTATTAAAGAAAATTTTATGATTGTTTTATTATTGCAATTAAAATAATTTAAAAAATTAACTTCTTTAGTTATTAGAGAGTAAATTAATTAAATTTAATATACTAGTGTTAATATAGAACTAATAATTTATATAAAAATAAAAAAAATAGTAAAAATCCATTTAAATTTTTTCTTAAATTAAATCTTTAGAATTATATAGAAGATTAGCATTATAGTTATTGGTATGAAGTTTATCAAATACTCTATAAAACGAATATCTTAGTAATGGTGTATTAAATGAATAGTTATTCTAGAACATATACATGTGATTTATTTTTATATAACATATTTAAATGAATGAAGCTAAGATAAAATATTAAACTATGTACCATACCTAATTCATATTAATAGTAATTAAGATAAGTAGAATAAGCAATAACTTAAAAAAAATAATATTTAAAATTAGCAGAAAAATCGACGATGACTGTAGTAATAATTCCTGTGATAATAATACAAAATAATGATTCGACTTTACATATTAAATTAAATGTAAATTGACTTATAAATTCCAGCTGTTACTGAAGTTGACGAAGGAATCGTAATAATGCGGGACTAGGTGCTTCTATAGCAGCAGGTGATCATAAAGAAAAATAAAATAAAGTTCTTTTAGCAAAAGCTCTACTTATGACTATTAATACTAATTATCTATTATTAAACTTTAGACTAATAAAATTTCGTGATCCATGAATTGTTTTCGTGCTACCCAACAGTATAGGAACATTGTCTAATTTAACCCATTAAAATTTGTTAATATTCCAGAATTATATAAATAAACATTTTGATGACGAATTACTGAATAATAAAAGATTAGTCCCTACACATCCTAACCTAAGGTTACAGAAATTGTATTGGATCTAATAGTTATTAATACTTAGGAATGATGAAAAAAAAAAAAAAAATAGATGATTAATTATTATATAAATCATGATTTAGACATTCACAGAATTAAAATAGAATGGTCATTAAAATTATACATACTATACAAAAAAAGTAATTTTATCAAAATAGTTTAATGTATTCACAGATGAAAAATAAGAAATCACTCCATTGCATTCTACAAATGGATTTAACTTCATTATTATAGAAACAATTTCTAAAGTAAATTATGTTCTTACAAAGAAATGAATTTAACTTAAATAATTGAAAGCAATATATTTGGAAACATTATATTTCTAATTTTGATTTCTCAAATCCATAATTTAATTAGACAATTTGAATTAGCAAATAATAAACTATTAAAATTGATAAATGTAAAGGTGTAAAACAAAAAATTAATATTCAATATTCAGCTATACCATTAGAATGAGACTTTATTAGTTAATTAATTGATATTCTATGAAAATAATAAAAAAAGTAAATAATGTAACATGTTCCTTAAAATATTTCCAAAATCAGAATTAATGAAATAACTTGTCTTGATTTTACAATAATCAGTACGATTTCAATATTTCTAAGTGAATTTAACGAACTAGGTAAAACTATACTATTTGTACATAAAAAAAATAAAAATATCATTAAAAAAGGTATAAGGTAAGTTGTTCTTTTATACAATGTTATACTTTTGCAATTATTATTATTTAATTCCTACAGTATTCTAAAATTTTTGTAGGAAATATTCCAATTTAGATCATTTTTATATAAACTACTAAAGAATACGCAACGTGAATTTTTATATCATAATAACGTAAACATAACAATATAAGTAATACTATAACAAAAAATTTAAAAATTATAACTAAGCAATAACACTTATAAAAACAATATTCATCATTATAATTAATTAGTTATGATATAATACATAACCCCCTAATTTTAATAAATCTTTGCCTTGATTATTAATCTGATTATTGGAGCTTCAACATGAGCTTTAGGTCATCAATTATGAAATAAAACATATAAGTAGCTTAACTAAAAAGGCCTAAAATATTAAAAATGGAATCGAATTGCTAAGAATTTATATAATATAATTATTTTTCTAAATAAATAAAAAAATTAATAAAATTGAGATTTTTTTAATGAATAAGCAATAACATCAATAAAGGTGAAGAAAACAATATAGAACAAAACAATATGTATAATAATGCTTCAAGAAGTTCAAGTTGATAACCTTGACTTATAGTTAATAAGAATCTAGAATTAATCTTAATTAAAATATAAATAACTCAATAAATATAAATCTTTTTACTGAAAGTAATATTGATATAGTTAATAAAAACAAACAATTTAAATCATTATAACTTTTTTTAACTATAATGACTAAACTAAATAATTAAAAAGTTAATATTACTATCATAAGTCTTATTCTTTTCATTATACAATTGAAATAAATTATAAGTAGATAATTGTCATAGTTAAGTAATTAAATATTTATAAATTAAAAATTAGAAATTTTTTTTCTTGAAAATAAATGTAAATTAACATAAATTAGTTATGATCTTTAACTTATACTTTTTTAAAAAATTAAAAATTCTATCAGAAATTTATCAACAAAAACTATAAATTATCTCTTCCCTGTTACGAATTGATAATAATAATAAAGTAAGTCCTAAGTATTTTTAACAAAAAACAAAAAACAAATAAAATAATTTTAAATTTAATTGATTTATTGTTACAACTATTATTATTGAAAACAATAATAATCTTGACATGGACAATTCTAAGCTTTTGAAACTTAATCGTAAGTTTTTATATGGACGTAAATATAAAAGTAAAAAATTATTAATGCATATAAAAATATATAAATAATAATTAAAAAATTTTTTTATTTCTTTTTATAAAGCAGGTAATTTATTCAATAATTTTTTAAAATAAAACTATGACAGTAGAATTTCATGCAAAAAATAATTTTATATGGAAGACTGTAAAGTGGTATATCAATAGAGTATTCACTTTCTCCAAAAACACAAACATAAGAGGATATTGCTAGGAGTCGTATTGTCGGTGGAGCTTAGAAACTCGCTTCAACCACCCATATCGACCATCTAAAATAATACCTCTAGTACTTTTTTTTATATTAACTATTAGTGCAGCGACTTTATTTACTTTGGGCTCATTTTATCGTCCTCAATGCTCCCCAACAGGGGTTAGGTCAGCATGAATAATTAATTTTAAGTTTTAAAATTCATACACTATTCGAAAATCATGATTGTTTTTAAAAGTTTTTATAAAAGGATTGCAATCATGCATAACTTTTTGTAATGATTCTATCAAAGTTTTTATAAGGACATTATCGACCAAATAGAAATTTGTTCTGCTTCAGACATGAAATAAATCTTTAAGCACTGCGGAATTTTGTTCCGTTTAAAAAGTAAGCTGCTTTTTAAATGGTGTACTTATCTTGAATTTTGAAAGTTGGCATAAAATTTTTTTCTCTGATCTCTTTACCTCCAAATAATGACTATTTGAAATTGAGTATTATAACGTCTGATATTATCAAGAAAATGTTTTCATAGAGGGTCTTTGTCCATCGACAGACATCTTACAAAATCAAGAGAATTTTCCGATGGATCAAGAGAAACTTTACCACCCAAGCAACAAATCAGGAGCTTCATCTCTCCATCTTTTAGCGCTACAATGAGTACAAATACAAATTATTCCACCAATTTGAATTTCTGGAAGATTTACGTCATCAATGTTAGGGTTATAATAGAAAGCGAATCTATCACTTAAATGATTATTTATTTGTCAATTTTGACACTGCTGTTCTCATCTTGATGAATGTTCTGCAACAGTTTCTCGACGCCTAAAATTGTTAACATTTGAAGCATTAGAGGTTTTCCTTTTGATTTGTTTTCTTGAAATTCTACGCATTGTTCAAAATTTTTGCAAGTCCTAGGGGCTGCTTTTCGCAAACTTTTATAAGTTGTGATATATTTTTTGGCAAAGTCGTTTAACGTTGAATGACCCTCAGAAGGACAGATAAGATTGATGGTAGTTTAATCAAGACAACGATTACTAACAGTTCTAAAGAGCCGATGGTGATACTTATAGTTTTTTGTTACCCTCAGCGATAAAGAGCCTGCTTTGCGTCGATGATCTGATAAACTGGATCTGGTGTTTTATGAACAGCATATATCAGCCGCTTGACTTTGCTCAGTCAACGAAGATTACGGAGCTCGGGTATCTGGACTCGGGGTTGCTTGACCCTTACCCTCGGAGTCTCTGCGCATGGAGAGCGTTCTGGAGGAAGGTACGAGGCTGGCCAAAGAATATTTTATCTTCTGGTCGTTCCCCATATCACCAACTGCTGACTGTTGTTTCAAACGTCTATTTTTTCGTGGCACTCGATCATCTTGGCGGTCCAAAGGTGGAAATCGATGTATGTCCCTTGCCCGTTTAAGAAGAGTGTCGTCAGTAGCCGAGATACCCAGCTGCACGACTAACAACTCTGTTTTTCGTATACTGCCAGTGAATGACTATGGTAAACGACAACTGTCTCGGGGATATTATAACTACTCTTCACTATATTCAATTACAGGTGGCGTCCATTTTTCTCCAACGCAACCTAGCGAATCCTACTAAACTGAAGCGCAAGGTTAGCTTATTTTGGAAAAATTTTGAGCTTATTTATTGTTATTAACATTCTTAAGAACAAAACTATGCGAAAACCATCACGAAATTATTAAGCATGAGTATGCAAAATTTCAGAAAAATCAGTTCAGTAGTTTTCGTGATCAGCGATTACAACGATATTTGCGACTTTGATTCAAATATTAGTAAGATACATGTACATATATTATAAGTATTCTTGCATCTTGAAAGCAGTGTATAAAGATAACAGTTATAAAATGAGGTTTTTTTATAATTAAATCCTAATTTATCGAAACTTTGGCTCTGTGACTTATTAATTGTTATAAAAAGAGCTAGAACCAAAGGAAATTTTTCCCTGTATAATAAAAATCATAAAAATGAAGTCTTACCCGTGTTCAATGTAATCCTTGGTATTGTAACTTTGTTACCTGATTTTTCTTTATTTATTATTTCTGCTTCACTGTTATATTTAAATAATTTACTTATGAGAACTCTAGTCCCATTGCACAAACTATCAAATAAACTTAATTTTCTTATTTAAAAAATAATTGCACCCACTTTCAAATGAGAAGCATGTAATGGTAAGCCTTCATGTATATTATTGAGAGCTTTGATAAAAAAATTTATTTCTATACTATCTTGTATGAGTTCGCTACCATTGTATTCTGCATAATTTATGATGTAAACGTGTGTTTGATTCCTTTAATTAAACTTAGAACTTTGTTCATTAAGGTGTAAGATAATTTATTTTGAATTTTTAAAATTACCTTGTTATAGGTCAACAGTTACCATTTTGATCTTCATAAATTTTTTACAAATGTTATCAATTTTCCATTTCTCAGGAATATCAAATGATTTTATTAGCCAATAAGGCAAGTACCTTACATCTTTTCTTTTTTTTTTTTATTATAGTAATAGAACGTTTCGTAAAATTTTTTGAACAGTTTTTTGTACAAACATTTTGATGGCTGGTGAGAGAAGGACTATATTTATTGTGAGGTCCTTGAAGCATATATTTCATAACCAATTTTTTCATGCATGAATTGAGTGGAACTTTCGCTGAAATATAGTTGGTAATGTCTGTAGTAGTGAATAATTTATTTTTGGGATGTAAAGTTACAGTAATGTGATCAAAGAGTGATTTTTTTTTTTTTTAATTCAATTGTGTAAGCATTAAAATTAACTTTTCCAGAAATATTTTGCTCGCTTATATCATACAATATGAATTTTTGTTTTTTATGAAATAATCCGACAGTAATATTCAATATGTTATAAAGAGTGGTGCCATTACAAGAATTTTTAAAAAACTTGCTTTATTTCTTTCTATTTTGGATTACATGTAACAGTAATGAATAAATTAGGTTTTTCCATGTTTCACATCATTGCCATTGCATCTTGATGATGTTTTTGCATTTACCTAAGACCTCCAATATCTATTGAAGGTATAATAAAAATGTTTTTCAACTTACTATTTTCAAACTTTCTTGAATTATTTGGTGCACTACGAATTGATAAAATAATACGATCTGTGAGACCTTGGTAACATTTAATCCTTAATATTATTTGATTATTACGAAAAAAGTTTATCTTAAGCCAATAAAAAGTTCTGAACAAGTTATATTATAATCATGTTAAATTTTGTCCTTCTACACAATCTTTTTGCCTATTGTACGTGCTTCATCCTACATATTCCGATGAAAAAAGTAAAGGAAAAACATTAAATCGACAATCTGCGATAATTTTTCTTAATATGTGTGACTTGGTATATCATTCGGTAAGCCACTTGGATACACACATAAGTCATAATCTCCAGTACTTTATAATTTTGAAACAATTGTAGCTCCACATTCTGCTTTTACAGATTTATTGTACCAATAATTTCTATAGTTTTCTTAGTATGTTTGTATTTTTTTGCGATTGGATTTTGATTTATTATTTATACTACTTTATTGATACGTTGCTTAAATACTTTTGGGTTTAATTTTTAACGTTTTTTTACAAAGGTGAGTAATCTTACATGTATCTGACTGTGAGAATGGTTATCAGAATCGTTTACAGTAGAGTAAGGTATCATATGACAAACTTGACCTTGAATTTTTAAACAATGATGTAATTTTATCATTTACATCTCACCGACTACTTAAGAAATTTTGGATAATCTTTTGAGAACCTTTGGCGTCATCTTTGTTAATTCCTTATCACCTATTAACATTTGCAAAAGCCACCCCACAATCTCGTTAGCATTTCTTCTTAACTTACAGATATCATGCAGCTCTTTATCATTGGTAAAAACAGTAAAACGTTTGTGTAGCTATACCTAACAATTGTAAATGCATTTTATAAACTTGTATGTACGCTTGACTAGCACTATGACAACTTATGCCAAATATAACATTTTTGCATTACTTTTTTTTTACTGTTTTGATTCCATTTACCTCTCTTACTCACATCATCATCTCGCGCTCCAGGCTCATCTTGCAATCAGCCCGCATCGAGCTCATCCCGCAACTCGCT
The DNA here is from genome assembly GCF_036245765.1 of Copidosoma floridanum. Taxonomy (NCBI): domain Eukaryota; kingdom Metazoa; phylum Arthropoda; class Insecta; order Hymenoptera; family Encyrtidae; genus Copidosoma; species Copidosoma floridanum. The sequence continues at coordinate 1,001,262 of NW_028321883.1, read as the reverse complement.
CGCATCCAGTTTATCCTGCTGCCTGCCCGTGATGATCTCGTTCTGCAGTCTGCCTGCGTCAAGCTTATCTTGTAGTCTACCCACGTGAAGCACTTTGATGACCTCATGCTGCGGCTTACTCGCGTTAAGCTTGTCCTGCAGCTTAATTGCATTCGCATTAACAATCAGCTTCTCACTTGCATCTTAATTGTTCTGCGGCTTTCCTACTTTTTATAGATCTCTTTATCTCACTACTTGTTCGCGTTATGATCAATTCCATTCATCTACTTATTTCTATGATACTTTTATCAGTTGAATATACCTAAAATTATGATGCAATAACATCGGGTTTGGTGATAGCATAGCATATCTTTTATTAGATGGTTAGATGTAGTTCTATCGAGTAAGACTACGGAACCGTCTTCCATTACTCCCAATGCGTTTAAATCCGCTTTATCATCGACAAAAATTTTTTTAATAAGCATTGTTACATTATAGTAATTATTTAAGTATTAAATGATATTTTTCACTATTTTTCATATGAAATTCGAACAGAAACCCGTAGAAGTGATTTTATCTTAATCAAGATATCTAATTAACATAATGAATATTTTTTTTAAGTTGTACACAAAAAAATTACTGTTTTCTTTAAGGATCTTTGCCTTGTACCATCTCCAACATCATTTTGCTACGACACCTTTTCCCGTAACATTGACGTCTTTTTGTCAAAGATTGCTGTACTTTGGCTTTTGGCCTTAAGGGATAGGCGACAGACGTATAAAAAGCAATTTTCCTCTTAATGGTGGATTTTTATAGCGTCACAGCAAGTAAAAGAGGTCTTTGGTTTAACTAAAACAACCAATGGGCGATACTCTTGCAGACTGGGTTGACAGCAAAACAGCAGGCGTATACGATAATGTTTCATGTTATGATTTCATGTATTATAAAACACTAATACGACAGTATCAATCGCAATTTTTCTGACAAGTGCGATTGAAAATTTTGGATCAGTGATGACGTAAGTTATATCAACAATAAAACAAACATCAAATACTAGTTGAAGTATGATGAATAAGTTTACAAATTTAACAATTAATCCTTTTCAAGATTTTTCAATCAAGTTGAATATAATTGAATAATTTGCTCATTACAATTTTCAAACAGGTAAATATTATTAAAAATGGACAATGAATGCGCAAGTAAACTATTCATTTATAAATACAATATAATTTATACATTCATACAACGAGGCTGGTCGAATTATACGTCAGCATATTATGAAATATTCATCTTAAAGCTAAAACACACACACATGTAAGTGACGTATAAGCTCCACTAGTCATATGAGCTTGTGTATATACACAATACGACTTGTATGAATTTTACGGATAAATTGCGTTTTTACTTATGATATGATTTGTCTGTATCAATTTGGGTTGTACGAAGGGAAATTTTCTTCGACTTTCTTATTTTGTTAAAGAAATATAGGAGCGTTACGGGCTTTTATGAAATATAATGATTGAGGTAACATCACTGTCAGTGAGAATTCTACTTTGTTCTTACATTTACACTATGTACTTGCCATTAAAGTTTGTACAAGTCACTATCTGAGTCAATCATCTAACTTTAAAAAAAATACGATACGTTTCGGTTCTCTTAACTAAAAAAAGGGCATTATGGGCTCTTTCAAGTTTATTAAGAAATCCATACTGTAACGCAATAACTGAAAATTAAACTTTGTCCATGCGCTTATATAATAAACAAAAAAATATATTTTAACCCATCACATCTAAGACGATAACCGAATGCTTCACAAAAATGTATAACATTATTTAGCGTTACGGATTTTATGAAAAAAAGAGCGTTAGGGGCTCTTATTAGTCAGTCAAAAAATTGAGATTAACGCATTAAATGAGAATTAAATTAAGCCTCTGCACTTATATCATTTACAAAAAAACTGTATTTTAACCCACCGCTTTCTAAGGCGATAACCAAAAGCGTCGCGAAGATACATAATATACTTTATTGTTACGAGCTTTTGGTTTTTATTTTGGAGAGATCAAGTTTATTAATCATGAAGATAATGCTTTTTATGTAAAATATCATCATTTAAACAAAATTGACTATCTTTGTTTGAAGTATACACATGTAAATAAAATTAGTGGTTTTAAAAAATTGGTGGTTTTCCTGTACACCAGATGTTAATTAACAAGATTCAAATTAAATATAACCAAAACAAAGCAAGCATGATTTGTGACAATCGTAAAGCGTTAAATGAAACTGCTTAATTCAATAGAAAGTAGTCACAAAAATATTCTGTTTCTACTTGTAATAGGAATCCAATTCAAAGAGATTTTTCCATAAGGTTACATTTTTAATTAAAAATTCTTTAAATTAAGCACATTAAAAAGGGTACAGTTGAACGATCTCTTATTATATAAGGGTATTTCTTATTTTCTTAGGAAGTTGTTTTGAAACTATTGCAAGATTCGATGAAAGAGCACAGTGTTGTACTGGCCAGCTGCCATATTGTTTATATTGTGTTGTGCCATAAAATTTTGTTGATAATTGTTCTGTTATTAAGAATTAAAACATTTATTGAAACCACACCCAACTTACGTAGGTATTCTCATTCCAACGATAATTGCACCACTTCTTACTAAGATATCTAAGCACCCACTGTCAACAGGTTTATTATAATTTTTGTTTTCTTCATTGTTTATTAACAAAAAAGTCGATAATAGGTGCAAATTGTGGCCATTGATTCGCAATACTTGGCAGCGTATCTAACTTGACTTACTCTTTTAATGAAGTTTTGTTTCGGTTTACTTTTAGTGCATTAAATCGATATACACATCTATGACTTAAAAAAAACTTATCAATTTTCATACATTATGTATTATACATAACTTCATCTACGATCAGTTTAAGTAAGTGAACATTCAGCTCAAACAGGCTCGATAGTAGATACATTGACGGCCTTGGGATAATAGGGCCACACAAAAAATTTTTGTTCAATAGATAAAAAATACCAATCAATTCCGCAATGCAAAAAAATTTACAGTCACTGTAAATTAGATACACTATCCATATTGATTCGAATTACAATAAAATATTTTAGTATAGTTTTAATATTAGGGGAGGGTGGGGTACTAGCCGTCAGGCAGGAGACTTCGTCATCCTGATTGTTTCTATCGATAAGACATATTTCAATGTCAATTCTGTTGGAAATTCATTTCTACGACGTTTACTTAACACGTCTTCAGAAATTAAACGAAACGAACTTTTTAAAACAGGAGATTAAAATTTTTAGCCAGAAATAATCGTTGGACAAGAGTTTTTCTATGCCGGCCAAGTAATGGATTTTACTCCTGTATCGATTATGTTATATAGGATTAAAAGTTTTATTGCTTAAATGCTTTGTCAAATTTTTTTGGAATTGAAGCATGACTATTTACAAAGTTATTCATAATTAGAAAAAAAGTGTTAAAAGGAGCACAGTTTGCCATCTGCAGGAGGGCACAGTTCGTCACTAGCAGCCACAGTAGTAGCAAAGCGACAGTCATAATCTCAGCTTTATAGGTTAGGATTCTGTTTTGTTGACAATGGTAATGGTAATGGTAGTGTTGAAAATATACAGATACACAATAATGCCTTATCACTCACTAATCCAAAGAATTTTTAATAATGATTAAACTTTGAATAAGGATTAAACTTGTAGTCTATTATAATTTAAACTTCATTTTAAATATACAGATACACAATAATGCCTTATCACTCACTAATCCAAAGAATTTTTAATAATGATTAGACTTTGAATAAGGATTAAACTTGCAGTCTATTAGAATTTAAACTTCATTTTTATAATATCATTAATCTGATTTCATTTTCATTTCAATTCAATTAAAGGGTTTGAAATTTAAAAAGCTTTACTATTTCATATGCACTGCATGCATGGAAAAATGTATTAATAGAAAAAAATAAGTATTTTTGAGCAGATAGTTTGGCGATTTGTGCAAAATTTTAAATCGTGTTTCTTGTTCTTAAGGACAACTGTGCCCCACCCTAAGGCAAATAGTACTCCACCATGACGAGCTGTGCCCCACGTAAAAAGTCAGTGATTTTGCCCAGTATTATTAAAGTTTCAATATTAATTAACGTTTTCAACTCTGCAATGGATTCTCAAGACTTTCAACTAAGTGATTGATATTTATGCATTATTATATATATAATAGTTTTTCCACAATTATCGAAAATAGAATGGGTGACGGTAGTGCCCCACCCTCCCCTACATGAGTTACCGAATAATTTTCCTCAAACTGTTGATGACCAGGCCACTTATTCCTCGTAGTGTATGAGACATGGAAATTTTTTAAAGTATTTCTCTAAAATGTAAAAAAAGCTTATATAAATAACTTGCATACAAAAATTTTACAAAAAAATGAAAATTTCGTATTTGGCCCTTAGGTGTCTTGTAAAAATTTTATAATAAGACATAAGCTGAAAATTAAGCAACTTTTTATATTTGTCACAAAAGGACTGGATTTTTATGACGTAATTTCTGTTTTAGCTTTAGTAGAAAAGCTCTATTTATCAAATAATAACATTTTAATTTACCCCACGAAAAATGACATATTAGGTAAAATGACGAATACAAAGGTCAAAAATAATGTGTGTGTGTGTGTGTGTGTGTGTGTGTGTGTGTGTGCGCGTGCGTATGTGGATGTGGTTGTGTATTAGTGCATTCAACCTACTCTTGTACTTAGCAGTCTGAGAGTTAAGAGAGATGAGAACAGAGTACGGAATTGGAGTTCCGTATACGCCAAGACAAGTCTTGTACACAAGGTTCAGCTTGGAGGGCCGCAAGCTCTACTGCGGCATCTGCTTGGATGATAGCAGCATGTCGATGACACTGTGCCCATTTAGTAATAAACACTAGCTCAGCTGGAAGGGCTGCAAACTGTAGTATGGCAACGTAAAGAAATGTTTAGCTACAACTGGTTCAGTATGCGGTACCACACGATCTGTTGTTGCAACTGCCAGGACAATGGCAGAGCGATCATGATATGGTGGCTCATGAGGCACATCGTATTAAGGCACACCGCAGGGACAGCGATAGTGTGCGACTCCAGGGAGACCATTGCGTCTCACAGCATTAAAGAGCAAGCTCACCACCACTTGCTACAGGTACCGATCCTCTTGAGTCCTGAGAAAGACTCGGGGTCCCTGAGAACTGGCATCCATGTCTATCTCTCTTACGTAGGCTGCATTCTAGCAAACGCCACTATATACTTGATACTTTCCATGGCTGATAAGCAAATATACTTAGAGCAGCATGGGTCCGCATAAGCTTATACTCCTACTGAACCTACTGAAGGCTTTGTTGCCTTAGATGCGCCCTGATTGGGCCTTTTTTCTGACCTCTTTAAGCGCTCTTTCGAATACGGGGCAGCTTCCACTGCCGGTTTCGTGTTTGTTGTCCGTCGTTGGATAGAGCAAACACCGTGCTGGGCCTGGACACTCTTTTTTCCGGTGGTTGCAGGTTCCACACCAAAAGCACAGCTATGAACTATCTGCTTCTTTGCAGTCTGCTGAGATATGCCCATATCTCAGGCATTTGAAACATCTTGTTACTGCGATTCTTTTTCAGATTTGGCAGCTTTCAAAGCCGATTCTTAGTCTGCCTAGATTTCCCGCTTGTCTTGCTGTGGGTTCGTCTACTGTTATTTATGAGATTCTTTGTCCTCTCGTATAAGGTGTAAGAAGCGCCACTTTAAACTTCGTACTCTGTTGTTAAAAAGATTTCCGAAAAGCATTCTCAACCTCCGTTTCTTCAACCGTAGCTACCAGGTCTCGAACCTCGAGTGTCACTTTTTTACTATCTACTACCACCGTTCCTTGTCCAGACACCAACATTTCTTAAACTTGCTGCGAGAATGCAATCGCATCCTTAACCCCTTTAGCTTTAATCAGCATACTCTGGTACGACACGAAAGATGGACAAAAAGAGAGGCATCTCACGTCAAGGGTCGCACAAGGATCTGCTCTTGGACCTGACTTCTGAAATCTGGTCTATGACAAACTTCTGCGCCTTGAAATGCCTCCGGGGGTCAAGCTGACGCGCTTTGCTCATAACATAGCGTTGCACGTCACACCAAGATCCCAGGAAAAGACCGAGTGCTAAATACGGTAAGTAATCGCGATAGTGTCGAAGTGGCTTCGGGATCACGGTTTTTAACTAGCGATTAATAAGACGGAGATGGTCGTTCACACCAGACAGAGATGGTTTGAGGGCACTTCCAGCTAAACGCTGCGGGTGAGGTAATCTGCGCGAGTCCAGTGGTGCGCTACCTAGAAGTGTGGATCAATTTACAACTCACCTTCTGCCAGCACATTACAAGCACTACTACTACTACCACTACTACTACGACTACTCCCAGCTGCCGGGGTGAGGTGTTTCTCGTTTCTCCATAACGGGCGCTTCCTCGGGTGGCGGATAGGGGCATCCTCTTAAAATATGAGGTGACGATGGGCAGTTGGGGTGAGTCTCTGTGGTGGTAGTCGTGGGCACTGATTAGGAGGTGTGTCCGGCGTTGGCGTGTGTATCTGTGGCGGTGTTTACGGGGGACTCGTGCCCTCTGTCTTCATCGATGGGAATGCATGGGCCTGCCCTGCTTGTTGTTTATCGCTTTCTGCTGCCACCTGCTTGATGCGGGCCAACAAAAACAAGCACCCGTCACCAAACAAACACAGAGATACTTACGGATTGTCCCAGGTTGCGGGTGGCGGGGGCTTTCTCGGGCTTGCGTTGGAGGCCTGGCGACGGGTAAAGCCGGACGATAAGGCCCAGGTAAATCTGGATAACCACATCTGATATGGCTGCACGCCTTATAAACAAAAAAGACGTGGTGGGCTGACTACCACTGAGAAGGCTATGTGGCGGCACCTGAGTGCTTTACGCCAGCTCGTTTTGTTGGGTTGTCTGCACAGTCGTGGGACTGTACACCTGCCACTCGTCTCGCTGGGATGACTGTAATGTACCAACATATACATACATTACACATTAACACCATTCTTAGACTTGTTACTCAACGCCAGGGCAGTCTCCATGGAGGGGACTGAGGGAGAGTAGCGACTCCCAGCCGGCTCGAGCAAGTAGCGTTTCTCTCTGGTGACAGAGAGGGCTGCTGCCCTGGTTTTGAACCTTTCCAAATATTCATTTTTAGAAAAAAGAGCAGTGCTGGCCTTCGCGGGTCAGGACGATATTAAAAAAGATGCCAATATGAAAAACATCGATGCAAAACTTGTACCCCAGGCGGTAAACTCTCTGACGGAATCCGCCGGCGGTTCCGATCCGGTGAAAGCCCGGGTGACTGTCACAGGCCCCACGGATTTTGGGGGAGGGGGCATAAAAACGTGTCTCATGGCCAACAGGGACTACTTAATATTCCAAGGCCCTTTCTCACAGATAAAAGACGAAGAGGAAGCCTGTCGATCATAGGCACCAACGACACCGAGGACAGCAACGTGTCAGTATTTAGCAACCAGACCCAGGAGGAGCTTGCCTCTTTAGAATAAGAAGGTGCTAAGCTCAGATTAAAGCGACAGCAAGTGACTGATAAAGTCCAATCAGCAACAAAAGATTCAACAGAGACGCTACAAGCAATTAATGATAAGTATGGTAACACAGCGAACGCTGTTTAGAATGGGCTTAAAGCCGCGCTTAAACACTTTGAATAGGCAGAGGTGATAAGAAAAGAATTTTTTTCTGAAAAAGAAGTGTTTGCAAACTCTTGGAAGACGTCATTTGAATCCCTGAAGTAGAGGGAACAAAGGTGAGATAATTTCTGGCGGCATGTACAGAAAAAACTCCAGAACACTGCCCTGAAGGAAATAGAACGAAGTAAAAGACAGTCCTGAGAAACGCCAGCAAATCATGTCTTCAAAAAAAAGAAAATAGGCAGTGGCAAACAAGAAGAGATTCTAATGAATGACAAAACAAGCCAGAAGAAAAAAGTGGATGTGACAACAACAGTAGCAGTTAAGAGGGCCGATGGGCAGACCTTTGAAAAGGTGCTAAAAATGATGAAGGCGAACTTCGACCCTGATAAGGCTAATGTGGCAGTCCAAAGTGTTGTCACTACAAAAAAAGGAGACATACTTATTAAGGTTAAAGGTGTAGAGAATGCTACTGCATTCTCACAGCAAATTGAAAAGTCGGTAGCCGGACAGGGTATTGTCAAAATGAGCCAGAAAAAAGTGACACTGGCGTAGGGGCCCGGCAGCGAGTGATTCCAGATGATGAGGCTGAGATAATGCTAGGTTACCACATTTGATAAAGCAGCACGCCTTATGAACAAAAAATACGTGATGGGCTGACTAATATAGGCTATCCACCACTGAGGAGGCTACATGGCCGCACTGTTAGTGCATTATTCACGGTAGCTCATTTGGTAGTTTCACAGCTCTGGTCAGGGGACTGTATGCCTGCTACTTGTCACGCTAAGGCACTTGTAGTATGCCTAGGTTAACATTGACTACACATAATTACTACTCTCATACTTCTTACACAACGCCAGGGCAGTCTCTGCAGGTGGGACTGAGAGAGCGTGGCGATTCCCGGCCAGCCTAAGCAAGCCCTTTTAGAGAAAAAAAAGGGAGTTTCGTCCTTCATGGGTCAGCACGTCACTCAAAAAGATGCAAAAATAAAGAACGTCAATGCAAAACAACTACCCCAGGCGGTAAACTTTCAGAGGGAATCCGGTGTATCAGTTCTGATCCGGTGAAAGCGCAGGTGACTGTCACAGGCCCCACGGATTTTAGGGAGAGGATAGGCCACAAAGACGTTATTCCTGGCCAGTAGACTGTTAGATGTCCCATGGCCATTATTAGGTAAGGGACGACAACAAGCATCTTGATTCTCAGCAGTAACGTGAGTGAGGAGAGCCACGTTACGGTATTGACCATTCAGACGCAAGAGGAGCTCGACTCCATGGAAAACGATGGTGTAGAGCTGAGAGCAAAGCAAAACTAAGAGACTGAACAAGTTTAACTTGCAACAAGTAAGGTCCAAAAAATACTCAAAGCTATAAACGAGAAGTATGGGAATACTGCTAACGCCGTCAAAAATGGCATTAAGGCTGCGCTCAAACACCTGAAAGCAGACGAGAACACGAGAAGATTTGTTCTTTCTAGTGAAAATAACTATACTAAATGGTGAAAGAAATGTTTCAAATCCCTGTATTATAGGGAAAAGAGAAGAGATAATTTCTGTTAGCACGAGCAGAAAAAAAACTCTTAACACTGCCCTTAAAGAATTTACACAGAAGATGTGAAATACGAGTCCCTCAGAAAGCCCTAAAAAATGGCAGAGAGCTGTGACCCAAAAAAAAAAAAAAAAAAAAAAACCAAAAAAAACCAAAAAAAAAACCAAAAAAAAAAAAAAAAAAAAAACTAGTGATGGCAAGAGGAAAGAGGTCCCTCCCAGTCGAAGAAGTGCAGAATTTGGTGAAAAACCGGGTGACTGCTGCAGGCCCCAAGAATTTTGGGAGGGGGGCCAAGGACGTCATTCCTGGAGTGAAGAGAACCAAGGAGAAACTGGAATAGGAGAGGGCTGGCTCTACTTTCGAGTCGCATGCTTTCAACACCAGTGATCGATCTGAGCTTTATCTAAAGGCCGAGTTCCAAAAGAGTGTCAACATTGGGTTTGAAGCACTTGGAAGGGCGATGATGGACCTTAGAGCGCTTATGGTAAAGCATCCTGTGAGAATATAGGTAAATTTGAAATACCACGCACGACATTGGGATTCTAGGCATTAAACATGCGTAGGAGCTCTAAACTCCCGTGATTGATACATGTTTGATTACGATGCGTGTATTCAGTGTATAGATAACTGTTGCTGAGGCATGATGCCTTATGTTGGATATGAAATGTTAGTTATAATAAATTTAAGTATATTATAAAAGATTTGTTTGAAATATTCATTCTTCCAGGCTCATTTATTTTTAACATGCTAGCAGAACGTGGTTTGAGTTGCTTGTTTCGTTCTTTTTTTAATTTTTCAGGTGTCTCTTCGGAGGCACGTGACTATCACTTGTGAGTGAGGCTAAAATTAAAAATGGATAAAAAATATGTTAAGTATTAAAAACATTAGAATAAAACGTATCCAGGGATATATTTCACAAGTGTTTTAGTGCACAATTTATTGAGATGCAAAAGGATTAAAAAGTTTTATGAAATAGAAAGTTCGCCACGTGTTTAGTGGAAAGAAGTGTAAAGGCAATGTTCGAGTATAGGTAAATGGAAAATATACAAGGAAGAGAAAAAACTTAACAGATCGACAACGAGAAAATCATAAAAAAATTTTGCAGTGCAAACAGACAGTGTAAATTTTGCGTTGAAAAAAGAAGACACAGACTATGTAAGAAGAAGTTTTTTTTTAATTTTTTAAAAAACGTGCCGTGTATATTATAAGAAGTCGAGATCCAAAAGGAAGAAGACAAGATAGCGGACGATATTAAATTCATGTTACCAATTTTTGATGGTAGTAATTAGCGTTTATGGAAAAAAGAATATCGATATATTTGAGGTTGAGAAAATGTAAAGATGTAATTGATTAAGAAACAAGAAATCAAAACGAAACAAAATAAGCTTGGGGAAAAAAAGATTTAAAATCGATAAATTACATATATAGTGCTTTAACTGTAGATCAATTTCAACTGATACATGAGGGAATAAACTCGTACAAGATTATTTAAAAATAAGATAAGTTTACTTAAAAGAATCAGCAGCATTGCAGATATTTTTGAGAAATAAATTAGATAAAATCGAGTTGAGTGATTTTGGAAAATCTAGTGATTTTTTTAGTGAATTCGAAAAGACAATAATTAAATTGAGAAATGGTGGAGCAACGATTAATGAGAAGAAGCAGGTCAATTATTTACTAAGAACATTACCTTCCACATTGAAACATATTGATGATTTAATGAAACGTCGTTTTGTTTTTTACCCTATCTCAAGTTATGACGTCGATCATGACGTCTTTTGTGACACCACAAAATACGTCATTCATGACGCCGTGAATGACATCACATTGACGTCAATATGACGTCATTTACGACGCCGCAAAATACGTACTTCACGACGTCTCAAAAGATGTCATTTACATAGGTTGTTGTTTATCAAAGGGCTGTTTAAAAGCATTTAATGGTCTTACAGGTGCTACCATCAGGATGGTAACACCAAAACAGAGGAACTCGAAAAGTTTTTGAATTTAGAAAGTTTTTTCCCTACTTGAGAATATTTTTTTTTTATTATGAAAAATACTTGAACCCCCCAGTTTTAGTGTGACCATCCTGATGGTAGCACCTATAAGGCCACTTAATGCTTCCAAACAGCCCTTTGTTAAACAGCAACCTATGTAAATGACATCTTTTGAGACGTCGTGAAGTATGTCTTTTGCGACGTCAATATGACGTCATTTACGACGTCATGAATGACGTATTTTGCGATGTCACAAATGACGTCATAACTTGAGATAGGGTAATAAATACGAAATTCGACAGTACCACCGTTGGACGTTGTTTTTAAGTATTAACTAACTGTCATTAGACGTCTTATTTGAATGTAAAATTTTTTCCATAAGTAGTAAAAACGGCAGTTTACTTAAAAAACAGAATCTTAGCAAATACTTTTAAAAAAAAATTCCATATAAAATTATGATGGGAGTTGACTTTAATAATATTAAATTGTATTGAGATAAAATATTTTTAAGCAAGCCAGAAGTAAAACAAAATGATAAATGGGATAAAAAGGCAGAAGTAGGAATATTAGTAGGGTATGGAAGTGTTGGTTATAGAGTACTAATTAATCATTATATTATAATTGCTAGACATGTTGATATTGAAGAGAATGTAGTTAAATTAGTAGGTTTTAATAGTAAAGAAAATGAAAATTTTGACAGTAATGAAAATGATAATAATAATAGTAGCGATGATGATTTGGTTTTTGATGAAAACATCAAAACTGTAAAAAGTAGTAAAACTACAAATGAAAATAATAGTATAATAAGGAGGTCTAATAATAGGAGTGAAGAACCAGAAAAGTATTAACCAGAAAATGATGCAACATGTGTTTACGTAAATTGTGTTAGTGCAAACACTCCACAAATATATAATGAAGCAATAAGCAACAAAGAGTGTGTAAATTAAAAATATGCTATGGACAAGGAAATAAATTGTAGTATGAAAAATGAAACTCATGAATTAGTAGATAGACCAAACAGTAAAAAAATTATTGATTTAAAATGGGTGTATATCAAGAAACTAGATAAAAGATATACAGCTAGATTTGTTGTAAGAGGTTTTCAGCGAAAAGAAAAAATTTACGACATACATTTGTAGCATAAACACAAACTCCCAAAATTTTATTGGCTTATTGTTTACAACGTAATTTTATTACTTATCAAATGGATGTGGAATCAGCTTTTTTGAATGGGAAAGTAAAATCTGAAGTGTATGTTAAACAACTAGAAGGTTATAATGATAGAACAGGCAGAGTATGTAGGTTAAAAAATGCACTATATGGTTTGAGAAAGAGCCCTAGAGCGTGGTATGATAGTTTGGATACATATTAAAAAAATTTGAATTTCAAAAGAAGCGAGAATGATTATTGTTTGTATTATAAACATAATGTATATGATTCAATTTATGTGATCATCTTTGTAGATGATTTGTTAATATGTAGTAAAAGTCAAAATGAAATTATCGAGACTACAAGGGTATTAACAAATAAATTTAAAATGAAAGTCATAGGTAATGTTAATACATATCTTGGAATAAATATTGATTACCATCGTAAAAGTGGTATGATTACATTAGATCACGAACGATATGTAGAACCTTTAGCAAACAAGTATGATGTAATAAACTCAAAATTATATAAAACTCCAACGGAGCAAAACTTAAAATGTGAGCCCACACGGTCAGCATCTAAATTAAGAAACTACAGAAATTTGATTGGAGCACTTCTATATATAAGCTCAGGAAGAAGATCAGATATCAGTTATAGCGTAAACTATTTAAGTAGAGTTTGAAACTGTTCAAATCCAACTCGCTACAAATATGCAGTTAGAAATTTAAAATATTTGTATTTAACAAAAGATATTAAGCTAACGTATGAAAGAAATTTAAAAGTAGATATCTTGCAGACTGGGCAGGTGATACAGTTGATAGAAAATCAACTACTGGTTACGTTATGGAGCTGTTTAATAATGTAATATATTAGGAATCTAAGAAACAAGGAAGTGTAACAAAATTTTCGACAGCAGCTGACTACGTGGCATTGTCTGACATTGTAAGTGAGATCTTATAAATAAGAAAAATATTTAAAAATTTCTCAATTATTTTTAATAAATCAATAAACATTTCGAACTTAATTCTGGTAGTATTGCTAAATTTGGTAATTATACGAAAAACTTGAAATATATCGAAACACATTTTGACTTTGTAAACGAGAATTGTTCAAACGGTATAAATATTATAGTTAAAGTAAACCAGAAGATAATGAAGCAGACATTTTTACTCAGGCATTAGGGAGGATTTAATTTGTTAAGTTAAGAAAATATTTAAGATTGATTTACAATGACAACATTATGAATTAAAATCTTTAACATAATAAAGTTTCAAATTCAAGGAGGCGCGTTAAAATATAAGTAAACTTGAAACTACGGGCGCGACGCTGAGATGCTAGGCATTGAGCATGCGTAAGAGCTCTTGATTCGCGTGAGTGTTACATGTTTGATGACGATACGTATATTCATACATACCCGTTGCTGAGGTAAGATGCCTTATGTTGGATGTAAAAAGTTAGTTATAGTAAATTCAAGTATATTATAGAAAATATGTTTGAAGTATCAATTTCCACAGGCTCATTTATTTTTCACACATCCTAACACGGCGAGAACCATAAAAGACCTTGTCGGGCTGGCTGAAACAGCTGTAAGTACTCTTAAAAGTCATCAGGCTCGGCTTGAGGAAGCTGAGGAGCCAGTGAAAGGCGATTTAGCGGAGGAGGAAGAGGAAGAAAAAAGGAAGCAAGAGCGATGGAAAGAAACCCCAAGCCCAAAATCAACGCCAGAGAAGGCCCCAAAGAAACCAAGAGGGCATGGCCTTTAGTTGCATCTGGAGGCAGATGTGGCTAGTGTCACAGCCAGCAAAGAAAATTGCTCAGAGGACAAAAAAATGGAGGAAATAAAAACAAAAGACAAAAAAGGTTTAGAGGCCCCAGGGGCAAAAGTCCAGCCTCCAAAAGTTGCTCGAGGAGGGACGTCAGAAGTACAGGCCCGAGGCAAAAATTGTTAAGAAAGCAGAAGGTACTGGCCCTAATAGAAAAAGTTGATGCTATTGGGCTCGGGGCGGGCATAGGGTCAATGAAGAAGACAAGAATAGGTTGTGTTCTCGTTGAGCTGAAAAATACTACGTCTAACTGCCGCGATGCATTCGCCAATGCGCTTAAAATCGCTGTGACGGGCGCTGGTATCGTTAGGTCGCTTGCCCCACGCTTGACCGATGAGATCAGAGACTATAATCCTACGGTGACCTTGCAGGACGTACAGACCGAACTTAGGGGCTGCTTCGGAAAAAGGAGGCCACCTGACATGGCCGTGCGTCATCAGCCGGCACTGTCAGGGGACATTGGATTGCGTAGGTTGAGAAACTTGCGACGGCAGCTGCGATCCTGGATAAAATGGATAACATAAGGCTAGGCTGGGTCAACTGCAGAATGCGATCCAAATTCAAGGCTGAGAGCTGCTTCAAAAGCCTGGGCTTCGGTCACATTGCCAGACAGTGTGGAGGGCCTGACAGGACAAGGGCGTGCTAAAAGGGCCCACGTATCACTTAGCTGCTCCAAAAAAGTGAGCTGTTACCTGTGCGAGAGCGTGGCCCCAAAACTGGACACTCAACACGTTGCTAAGACTGCCGATTGTCGAGCACTGCGGGCGTTTGCAGGAGCAGCTCAGCAAAAATGGCAATGATCCTATAGGTCATCCTGGATAGGACTATATTACCCTACGATCTGCTAAATTAGTTCTCCCGCAGGGGGTATGAACTTGCTTTTTATAATTAAGCCGGAACGCATGTTACCGGATCGGGGATGGTATAGCGACAGGACTGGATGTGCAGCCGTCCTGGTCCACAGTGGCAAACTCTCCGTAACTAGTAGTGGCGATGGAGACGGGTTCATGTGAATCAGGCACGGACGTGTAACTTACTTCAGCTGCAACTCATCTCCTAACACAACGATTGATGACTTCAGAGAGCAGCTTGCCAAACTCGAAGACGTTGTTTGTGTGTGCAGAGAGAATAGCGATATAGTAGTTCAACTCCAACACCATCGCTTGGGGAGAGCCGAGAATCGACTCCAGAGGGCGGGTGGTGCTAGAGATAGCCGCAAGGCTAGATCTTATCGTGATGAAGTCTGGTGCTTCAGCAACATTCAGGCGGCCTCGTAACCAGGGCACGATCATCGATCTTACGCTGGTGTCGTCACAAATGGCGGCACGAGTGTCTGACTGATAAATCCTGGAGGACTACATGGCCAGTTATCACTAATATGTCAGCTTCATGACAAATGAGTACCGTTGTGAGTGCTTGCAAGAAGAAGTCCAAAGGCGCTTTACCGGAAGGAATGTGACAAAACTCAATCGATATTTGCTGCAGAAAGCCATGGTAAGCGCACCCCCTCCTGCTTATTTATACAAGATCACAAATCCAGCGGAGGCTGAGGCATTTGTAAATAGCACTATGAGACGTGTTAAGGAATGGTGCGACGCTTGTATGTCCAAAAGGTCTGCCGTGAGGGGTCGACGTTTGTGATACTGGTGAACCAGAGATATAGCTAACCCACGCAGAGAGACGCAGCAGCTATGTCATTTTGCACAGCGACTCAGTACTCGCGAGGATGCCAGGGCAGCTGTTGCCACGTAAAGAAAGGCAAAACAGGCCTTAATGAGGGGCACAAAACTGCTGGAGTGAACTCATTGTTGAGGTGGATAAGGATACGTGGGGCTCAGACTACCGTTATGCGTTAAAAAGACGGCACGGCTAAGACCTGATGCCACCGATGGAACCTTCCTTCTTAAAGAGGGTGATCTCTCTTGCCTAAAAAGGCTTGTTCTTTTAGAGAAGGGCAAACCAAGGTTCCGAAGGGGGCGTTCTACAGTCATGGCTGTGTCTGAGATTCATAAGTCGATTAAGAAGGCATGGAAACCCTCTTATAAGACAAAAAGCGTTTGTGTCCTGGCGACTGATGTAAAGAATGTTTTTTAACATGGCAAAATGGTCCAACGTAATGAGGGCCTTAAGGCGTCAGAATGTGCCGGAGTACCTGAGAAAGATCCTGGACAGTTATCTCTAGGACTGAGTACTCCGATACGACACAAAAGACAGACCAAGAGAGAGGCGTCTGACGTCAGGGGTCGCGCAGGAATCTGCCCTTGGATCCGACCTCTGGAATCTGGTCTATGACGAACTTCTGCACCTTGAAATGTCTCCAGGAGTGAAGCTGACAGGTTTTGCTTATAACTAAGCGTTGCACGTCACAGCAAGATCTCGGGAAGAAGCCGAGCTCAAAATTAGGTTGGCGGTCACGATATTGTCACAGTTGCTTCGGGATCACGGTTTCGAACTGGTGATTGAAAATACGGAGATGGTCGTTCTCACCAGGCAGAGAGGGTTCGGAGGGCACTTCCGCCTGTATGTTGTGGGTGAGATAATCTGCGCGAGTCTGGTGATGCGCTACTTAGGAGTGTGGATTGATTCACGGCTCACTTTCTGGGAGCACATCAGAAGAGCAGCCGACAAAGTTGCTAGGATCTCTGGGTGCTTTTACGGTTAATGCCGAACGTTAGGAGTCCAAAGACGGCTTCTTGCGTCGGTCTCTAACTCAATCCTGCTGTACGGCACAGAGTTATGGGCAGATGCACTCGCCAGAAGAGACATCCGAGAGCGGCTCTCTTCTCCTTTTTCTTTCTTTGAATGAGCAGCCTGACAAAGCGATCCACCGCCCTCCACCCCTCTTCGTTCCAGCACAGAGCAATACGTGCATTTGGGTGGTGCTATAAGATTGAGATAGGCATTTAAGTAGCCTCGCCCGGAGAGAAACTAGGTGAGATGGTAACTGACCTTTCCATGTCATCTCTTTACCCATGGTCACAGGTGCGGTATTGACTGGTACGTCCACATTTCCACACCAGACTGATTCCACTCCTGTTGCCAAGTCATCAACGTTTTCTCCAGCCTGTCACTTTTACTTCCGTCACCAGAGCCAAGGAAAAAGATCGTGCGATAGGCGCACACGATCCGTAGGGGTTTGATGCACTGCACCGAAGTAAAGCGCTCATGGATGTCCCTTCTCGCGAGCGCATCCACCTGAACCTCCACGTCATATACCAGAATGGAGTTACAGACTGGCGCAAGAAGCCGTCTTTTGGCTTTCCGTGAACCCCTAACGTTTGGCATTAACCGTAAAAGCGTCCCGGAGACACTAGCGGGTTTGTCGGCTGCTCTTCTGATGTGCTCCCAGAAAGTGAGCCATGAATCGATCCACACTCCTAGGTAGCGCACCACCAGACTAGCGCAGATGACCTAACCCGCAACGTTTGAGTAGAAGTGCCTTCCAAACCATCTCTACCTGGTGAGAACGACTATCACTGTCTTTTCGATCGCCCATTCGAAACCGTGATCCTGCTTACCATATTTTGCGCTTGGCCTCCTCTCGGGATCTTGCTATAACGTTTAATGCGATGTAATCAGCAAAGCCTGTCAGCTTGACTCCGGAATCATTTCAAGGCACAAAAGTTTGTCATAGACCAGGTTTCAGAAGTCAGGTCCAAGGGCAGATACCTGCGCGGCCATGTTTCTCTTTTGGTTTGTCTTTTGTATCGTACCGGAGTACTCTTTCCTGGATCTTTCTTAGGTAGTTCAATACGTTCTGCCACTTTAAAGCCCTTATCATGCCAGACTATTTGGCCGAGTTGAAGGCATTCTTTACGTCGAGAGTCACCAGGACACCGCACTTTTTGTCTTATGAAAAAGTTTCCATGCCTCCTTAACCGACTTAAGAATCTCAGTCACAGCCATAGCCATCGAACGCCCCTTTCGAAACCCATACTGATTATCCAATCGGCTGACTTCTCCTTTTAAGAAAGTTTTTATCAGCCTCTCGAGCATTTTTTCACAATTTTCTAACATACCTAAGGGTCGAAATGACGACAGAAGACCAGGGGGAGTGATTTGCTCTTGTTCAAAAGAACAAGCCTCTGGATTTTCTAACACTCACTTAACAGTCCAACACACAGGCATGCGTTGAACATGTCTAGCAAAACACATGGCTTCTACACAGCTATGACGTTAAGGATTTCGGACGGCACCCTGTCAGAGCCAGAGGCCTTTTGCCCCGACGCCTCTAATAACATCGACTTTAATCTGGTAAAGAAAAGTACTTGGCCTGCTCTTATGTCCTCTTACCGCCTTTTAGGATGCTTCCGAAAGAGGCAAGAGACCACACTCTTAAAGAAGAAAGGTACTATCGGTGGCATCAGGTCCGAGTCACTTAGTTTTTTTAACACGTTCTGGTAGCCTACGCCCCACATTTCCTTATTCACCTCAGTGATGAGTTCGCAGTAGTCTGGGTTCTTGCTTACTTTGATCGCCCTCACCAAAGATTTTGCCATTTTCCTGTCAGTAACGCACCTTCAGATTTCTTCTCGCGAGCTTGTACCA